>NW_026020274.1:0-131273 GCF_900185275.1 Solanum verrucosum
TCTATTGAAACAAAGGCAAAATAGAAACTATTTCTCACCAAATATTACACTAATTTTTGAAACCCCTCATCATTCGTCATTGTTTCAGGCATCTAAATTATGCATCATGTATAGATATTTCAGACGAATCAAACAAAAGATGTAATCATACATTATTTCCTCTGTTATAATGTGGAATTGCTTTTCTATTCCCCTGCATTAGCTACATCTTTCATGGAAGATATGCAAACAAGTTTGCAATGGGAGATATATTGATAAATTCAGACTTGACTAAGCTTAAAATATGAAGCACACATTTCCAGGTTATAAGGTATTTTATAAACATGAGGCAATGGATGCAAGTTATATGCAATGTACTATACAAATCTGATATATAAATGTTGTATTATTGGCTTTGTTCAGTAAAGCAATTTTATTGAGATTACACAAGTGTAGGATTCACTCACAAATTGTCAAACTACTGTTACATGGGACCATATTTATAATATATGTATAATGTTCAAAAAGTTACTAATTAGCAAGGATTTGTTTCTCCATCTGATAATTGAGTAGGTGGTTCTTCGTTCTTGTTTGCTTCAATTATATCAACTCTGGTTGTCAAGAAGCTAGGTTGATTTGTTTCTCCATCTGATAATTGAATAGGTGGTTCTTCGTCCTTGTTTGCTTCAATTATATCGGCTGATCTCGTTGTTGACAAGAAGCTAGGTTGATTGGTTGAAGATAGAAGTTGTGCCCACATCATGTCCGTAATGTCAACCTTGTTTTGTTTCTCAGTGATTCTATCAAAGGGTATGTAAGCATGTGTGTTGTTGACAGGACCAACCATAAAGCCTGTGTACCCAGCCATTGCTCCATGTACCGCGCTTTGAGCAAGAAGAGTGCAATACACATTGTCAGATGCATTACTTGCAATAGCCCGAATCATGTATGTCGGATCTATATATTTAAGATTGATCATCATCTTCTTTTCTTTCGAAAAATGCTCCTTTATCTTTTTCGATATCCATAAACCAACATCAACTTGCTCATCATCTTGTCCAGCACCTTCAGCTACAACTATAACCATGTGTCCATTCTCTTTCAGCCTTTGTTCTATGTACTCAAACACTCCACCACGTCCTTCAAGATAGTAATCAGATTCTGGAATCAAACAACAATCAACATCTCGACTAGCAAGACTAGCATACATCGCTATGAAACCACTATTCCGTCCCATTAACTTCACAACCCCAATTCCATTCTCAAAACTGGTAGCTTCAACATGAGCAGCATTAATAGCACGTTGAGCTTCCTCAACCGCGGAATCAAAACCAAAAGACTTGTCAATAACTGGTATATCATTATCGATTGTCTTGGGGATTCCAACAACTACAACATTCAAACCACGCCTTGTAATTTCCTCAAATAACACCGATGCTCCTTTCTGTGTTCCATCTCCTCCAATTATATAAACCTGATTGATACCCCGGTCCTGAATGCTATCAACTATTTTCTTCGTAACATGACCTCCTCGAGATGACCCAAGAATCGTTCCACCACGTTTATGGATATCATTCACAACCTTAGGTGTCAAAGGAATCGTGTTTTTGGAATAGAAACCTCGATATCCTCCATCTATCCCCATCACTCTTGTTACACCATACATAGAGTATAGGCCACATACTAATTCCCTGATAACTGTATTGAGACCAGGGCATAAACCTCCACATGTTACAATACATGCATTAACATCATCCGGCTTAAAATAAACGTTTTGGGAAGGACCAGCTCGACGAAAATGTATCCCTCTTGAACTATTCTTGCGGACAACAATGTTTTGAGCAACTGTATCATCTTTATCGACAAAATACTGATTAACGACTGAATAGGAAGGATTTTTCTTCAATGGATTAGGATACGTAGGAAGACTAGGAATATAATCAGACAAATGAGGAACGTCTTCAAGAACATAACCATTGTCACCCATCACAATCTTCTTTTTCAAATTATGCACTGCAACACTATCAACCAATGATCCCATAATTCAATTTGAAGGAAAATATTTTGTTTATAAACTCAAAAACTCTAATTTCACTATAAGAAACTAGGTGACAAAGCATGCCTATTTATAATACTAATAAACCAAATTAAGGTAGGATTAGAAAACGTATTCCAATATGAAAACAAATTACCAAATAATAAATCCTAAATAAACTAGAATTCCTAGTCTAACTTTGAATTATTATTTTCAACATCCATTATGGTAAGTTACCTAATGTTTTTTTATGCACGGTAGAATGGCATATAAGTGCATATTTTCCATGTCGTCACCTAAAGAATTTTGTTGCAAAAAAAAAATCTCATCTATCCTATTCATGTAGGGATTCAATTCGTCAAAAATTATACTTATATAATATTCTTTTAGAATTCCTTGATATAAGAGAATTACATATTCAAACCCCAAGTATATTTTTTTGTATTTATTAAATATCGTTCATAATTTATTTTTTTTATTGCGCTACTATCTAGTTAGGGTCACTATCTATGTCCATCAAATTTGTTTTTTTATCGACCATTTGTTAGAATAGAAACAAATAAGTCTATTTAGCATGTAGCCAATCTCATGTATAAAGACAATGATCTACTCTATGAGTTGTCAAAAGCAACCATATAAACTTGAAGCTGTAGTACATCACTAAAACTTGTAAACAATTAGGAGAGGCTGTTGTTAGTTGGTTTAACAACTAGGAAAACAATTTTTCAGATTATTTTTTTTCAACTTTTTTATATTTAGTGAGTCAAAATATTTTTACCAGAAAAAAATAAGTTTCTTAGAAATTAAAATAATACTCTCTTCATTTCAAAATAATTGAATTATTGGGGTGTTTCACACCCTTTAAGAAAACAAGATTAGGACATAAATTAGACATTACTTTCCATTTCTTTACTGATTATTATCAAATTAATCTTTAGAATAATTAATTTTCAAAGCAATTAAAGTTTCTTGAACTCATCACATAGAAAATCCAAATGAAGAGTAAAAATGAAAGAATATTTTAAAAGTAATTTTGAAGATTGAACAATTAAGTTAATTTGACATATGAAAAATATCTAAACAATTCAATTCTTTTGAAACCGGGGAGTAACTTCCTAATGAGAAAAAAAACACGTTCCTTAAATGACTTTAATTTCCATGTTGATTATCTCCCTCCATTCCCAACACCCCAACCTCCCACCCCTACCCCTAGCACCTCCAAAACTAGTCCAATTTCTATTTTTATCGGTCTTTCACTTGATATTTGATATTTGTATTAGAGCTTGATTATATATATTTGAACCCCACGCATTGCAAGACCTATTTTGGAGGCAACGCAATGTTCTTGAGAAAATTATATACTTGCCAAAAATAATAATACTAATAATAAGAAGAAAATCACTTAATATTTTCTTTTTAAAAAAAAAGATATATTCAAAGGCATTCTTCTTCATACCAAATACACTCTAAAAGGCAAACACTTTCTAAAGACCTGCCTAAGCAATCATAATTTATATTATTTTACACTAGAATATGCAGAATTTTTTAGTTTATTGGTAAAGTTCCAAAAAACACAAAATAGAATATAGAAAAAGGAAAAACCATAAGGAAAGCTAATTAGATGTTATTTATATGATGTATATCAAGTGGTTATAATAAGATTGCCCTAGCTAGGCATAATAATGACAGAAAATACAAGTAGTAATAATCAAAGTCACTTGGACCCTTTTGAAAATGTAGAGAAACATCAAACATAGACAATTAAAAGATTCCCCATTACATAATTATATGTCAACTTCCCATGGTCATCATTTTTCCACATTCATTCATATCTTTTGAAGAAGAATATGGATGATACTGGTTCTAACAAAAAGAAAGGCTAATTAATATTCCCTCCGTTTTATTTTAATAGCAATTTTAACTCTTTTCACGTTCATTAAAAAAATATTAATATTTTCACACGATTTTTTAAAAAAAAAATCAATATTATGATGACAATATGTTTTCCAACATGCATTTTCTGATAGAAGAGGCTTATGTTTATAATAGTGGAGTAGAATCATCCAATTTTATTTTATTTTTATGGTTTTTCATTTGGTGTCTGAAATCTTCATTGGAGAGCCGACTTAATTCGGATCACACACTACATAACCTATTCAGGGGTGATACTTCCAACAAATTTTTCTTCATACTCATGGCTTGAAATCGAAATCTCTGTTGAAAAGTGAAACAATTCCACCTCTGCATCATGCTATTATTTTATTTTGTGTTGTTTATGCTTTTTGTGAAAATAATAGAAGTCTTATCAGTAAGTTTGAAAACTGAACACTACTATGGTCAACATTTCTCCTCTTTAAATAGGGAAATTTAAATGATTGTTATTGCATTTGCCTTCTCTCTCCACATGCTACCACTAAAGTTTTCAAAGACAATTGAGGAGAAATTTTGGGCCGGGCTTTCACTTATAAAAGTTACAAGTAATAATGTGATGGGGTTCAAATTTGGTTTGATTGCAATTCCTTCTCTTTTTTCCCCTTTTCACTCTGGTTTTCATTTTTAGAAATGGCACAGGAAAAATACATTAATCATTGAAGAAAAGTACAATGCCACAAGATATCGAAAACATGATTAAAAAATCTTAAATGTAAAAATACATGTAAACAACAATATATCCATCATTAGATTCTAAAGTTTTGGTAGTGTTTACCTATAAAACGATATAATTGAATTTATAGACACAATTTAAGAATATATGAATTTAAATTACCTAAATATGTGGTTTGTATATTGTAACTTGTACAATTAAATAATAATAATAATAATAATAATAATAATATATATATATATATATAACACAAAGAAATAACAAACATGAAATTGACATGAAATAATAAGTTATATAAATAGAATGAGCCTGAGTTCCTCACTAAGTCCACGAACTCACATTTACTTCAGTTATGTAACGATTGGTGGAGTTCTCAGGTTCTTCCATAACAATTGAACCCCCAACTTATCTCAAACTTGTCATATTTGGTCATAGTTTGGTGTTCGATCCTGTTTTTTTGAGTTAGACGAACTTCATTGATATGACACTGATTATGATTGTCTTGACTTTGGGTCTTTCATGGTCAGGTTTACCCTTACCACTCATGTTACGAATATATCATTTGATGTTATCCCAACTGCTTTTAACTTATTCTTCCTGTCACGTGTTGCTTCTTAATTTTCTGAAGTCTCAAGTCTAACTTTTACCCTAGATGAATAATCTCCCTACTTTTTGGATAGTAATGGAACTGAAAAGAGGAATTATATATCTTTTTCTCGGTGGAAAAGCATAGAATCACCCTAATACATTTTAAGTAATTGCATGGTTAAATACCTTGCTAGAAAAATCTATTTGAAATAAAAGTTGATTAATGAAAGAAATAAAGTGTAAGAGAATTTGAATGACAAAGTCATCCCAGATTGTGCTACCAATTAAGAAGAATTATTATATTTGGAGTTTTCGAAAAAAGACTCTAGTAGGTGTCCAGAACGATTTTGAGGACTGAAATGATTGTTCCTTCCGAAGGATGTTTCTTCTATAGAGAGACGTTAATTCAAATATTGTGTGATCACTGTAGTATATGTGGATGACCTATTAATTAATAACTATCAATAACAATGGATTGATGGAAGAGATCATAAATATACTTTATACAATAATTTCAAAGTATAAAACTTAGAAAAAGCTACTTGGGTATTTATTTATTTTTACCATAAAGATAAGCAAGTATATAATGAAATTGCAAAAAGAGGTCCATTCCATTGCCTTGTGTTTATTGACCTTAACCAACTCCAATTTCTATAAGAGAAACTTGAAAGAAGCCATGATGTTGATTATGTTTCACTAGTCATAAATCACGAAAATCATCCAAAAGACAAAAAGACAAATCAAAATGCCAAAACCAAAGATAAACAAAAATAAATAAATAATCAAATAGCATAAATACAATAACGTCCCTATACAAAATAAAAGAATGTGGGACTAATACAATAATATGTTGTCTTCTATTTGGGCCAAAAATGAAAAAATTGATAACAAAATTGTCCCGTCCCGTAATTGTTCTCAAAACGGAATATTGACTAGGTTTGGACTATCATATTTAATTGAAAATAAAAGAACCAACAAAGGACGTGGAACAGTGGATGAGACTAGTTATTTTTTAGTCAAAAATTTGAATTCGAGTATGAAAAAAATCCTGAATAGAAAGAATTTTCTCCTAAAAGGGGATCTTATATAATCCAAATTCGAATTAATCAAATTCCAATATGAATATTGAACCCGATTGAAAACCAAAAAGAAAACAAAAGAAACTATGGACCTACAAATATTAGGGGTCCTTTTTTAAGCTCACACTATCCTGTCACTTTCCCATGATTTCATTTTTGGATATTTGATGTAAATTCCCCACAAACCAAATATCTTTCTTTTTCTCAACAAATTAATAAAGGTCACTTTCCAACTAAGTAGCAACGTTTTTATATTTGGGGAAAAATATTCTTTATCTTTTCTTTCTTGTTGGGGGGTAAGGTACACAAGAGTTTAGTTTAATTGCTAAAGATGTCTTTGTTGTATTTTAAAAAAAATGTAATTAGACCACTTAAAACTATTTAAAATTAACCACACGTGCAACCTTACTTTATTTTCATTTTTTTGGGTCAAAATTAATCTTACTTTAGTGTTTAAAAAATTTCTGAATTTGCACTTTTTCAGCAACCCACTTTGTATACAAAACAAAAGAGGTAATTATACAAGAATTGTATATATGTAGCATGCATTAAAAGAGGAAGTTTGTTTTCAAGGAATAGATAATGATGTCAAAGCAAAATAAGTACTAATAAATAAAAAGGGAAAGTGCTAAATAGTCAAAAAATTAAAAAAACTTTATTATTTTTTTTAATTTTAAAATAAATTGATTTTTTTTCCCATTTTTTAGTTAAAATGGCTTCAAAAGGAAAACTTCTTTATAATGCTCATTTAATGAGTAAACAATTTCCAATGTTTATAAATCACAACCACACTAAACTCAGTATAATTTCACGTGTAAAATTTGAATGTAAAAAAAATAGTGTGTGCATGAGTTTTATTTCTTTCTGATAAAAGTAAAAAACGTCAACATAATCATGTTGTTGGTGATGACTTTGGTGAACTCAAATTAAAAAACATTTTAAAACAGTTTTGAACAAATATAATTTTGAAGTAAAGAAACCATTTTACATAATTATGTTTTCCAGTTTGTTTAGGATAATTATTCCTTAATTTTACTGTATTTGCCATATTTGACTTAATCAAATAACGAATATATATGACTCGGAAAATGATTGTCGATAGATACGCTTTAATTTAGCCATGATGAAGATTTCTTGTTTCTTTATCATGAGATATTTATATACAACATATGTAATTAACAATCACACACACAAAAAAAATATGAATCCCAAAAAAAAAGAATAATTATGTGATTATAGAAAAATATGTAAAAGTCTTGTATAATTACACCACAAATTTATACCCATGTTTAAGATTATAAAGTCTTAAAATTTGTTTTTAAATTTTGTGTCCTATTAAATTATACTCTATATATATTAAAAATGAAGGGGATTAAATTATTTTGCTCTAAAAAAAAAAAAAAAACAAGTTAAACAAACACGAAAATTAAAGATAAGTTATATGTATTCTTTATTAACATAATGCTAGTGGGTATTAAGGAGAATGTTGAATACACCGATAAATTTATTGGTAAATTTTATATAGATATTTAATTACAATTTACTTTAAATGATCAACTCAATACATGATAAAATATTTTTTAGCTATTAGATATTTTCAATTCATATTTTATTTTTGTGCTTGACCTATTCCATAGATAGTTCATCATATTTTTACGTCCGTTCATTTAATTATACACATCAATATTAATTGAAACATAAATAATGTTTACTTTCCTAGCATCAGTTACTTTTTTTTTTCTTTTCGATAAGAGTCTATTAAAAACAACCTCCTTAACTCACAAAAATTGAAATAAGACATGTGTACATTCTATCATCTTTTAAATGTCACATGTAAAATTGAACTAAATATATTATTATTATTATTATTACTTAGTTTTGGTTAAGGGTTGTTGATATTAATGTATTTTGCCATTTATAAAAAAAGCAAGAACATATAAATTTCATTTTAGATTTTATGTTACTTTTTATTAATAATTTGAAATAAGTGTCAAAAGTTGACAGGAGTCAAAGATAGCGCGAAGCCGTTTTAGAGTTTTAAGGTTACGGGCAGACGGGCAAAGCACCGTTCGGGCAGCTTAACACGCCCAAAAAGAGAAGATAATAATTTCTCTCACTTACTTTTTTTTCTCTCTCTCTGCGCACACACAACTCAGTAGAGAGAGAAAGAGAAGCAGTACAAAAATGTGAAAAGTTGCAGCAGATAAAAAAAAAAAAGGGGGTTCATCAGAAGAAGGAGAAGAACTAAACTGAACTGAGAAATACAAAAAAGGGTTGTTCAGTGAAGAGTAAAAGGGGTAGCAAAATCTTGGAAAATAAGTGTAAAAATTTGATCTTTTTTTGTTGGGTTATGAGATGAGATCGATTCTTGGGTTTTGAGCTTTGTGGGTGTGTTTATCTTGGTTCATGGTAATGAGGGGTAGGGTTTTCTTGAATTTTTGGGTAAATGCTGGGTTTTTTGAGTTTGCTTTACTTGGATCTACGAGATTGTTTAGTCAGCTGGCTGCTTGATTTGTAAAAAAAACAACAGTATTTTGATGGTGAAGGTGATGGAGAAGGATGCTGTGGTGATGTCACTGGTAGTATGGCTAATCTTGGTTGTACATCATCTTAAGCTCATTTATGCTAATATGGAAGGTTTGTGGGACCATCATCCTCATTTAGTTAATTTTTAGGTCTATATTTGTTGTTCTATTTTGTGAGATGAGTTTCAAATGTCGAAACTTTTCGTACTAGAAATTAAATATTTGCTGAAAGTGAAATGAGTATGTGCGAAATTGGATTTTGAATTTGACTAATGTGTGAGTTGTTGAATTTTCCCAAAAGGGTAAGCAAGATGTGCAGTGAGCTCCCTGCATTGTTACGGTGGCAAGCAGTTTAGTTTTAATGTCAGTTATATGTTAAAGTTTTTAGTTATCATTGCCATTCAACCTTAGTGCATTATGTTTCCTATACAAGCTTGAATAATTTGATGTGATTTAATTTGGTTGTTGCCAAAATCTTGATAAACTGTTTTATTCAGTGAATAGATTAAATTTTTATGTGCATTTTGGTGGATTAAATATCGTCTATGTTTTCCTAAATGGATATACGAACAGGTGATGCATTGCATAGTCTACGCGTCAATTTACAAGATCCTAACAATGTGCTACAGAGCTGGGACCCTACCCTTGTTAATCCTTGCACATGGTTTCATGTTACCTGCAACAATGACAACAGTGTTATAAGAGTGTAAGAATCTGTTGTCTGGTTTACCTCCGTTTTAATGGATTTGCAATTCCACTCTCTTGTGGTGGTGGGCAAATCTAATTGCAGTTTGTGCTTCCATAACACTTGTTATATGATCAACCTTTCCAGTGATTTAGGAAATGCAGCTTTATCTGGTCTGTTAGTCCCACAGCTTGGCCTTCTGAAGAATTTGCAGTACTTGTAAGTCTCATTTCATGAACTATGTTTGGAATTATTTTACGAATTTAGACTTGGAAAACTGGCATTAAGTGTATTGGTTTTTCCAGATGTTGAAGATTTTTCATATTACCTCTAGAATTTGCTGCATGGAAATACCATAGATGGCTTGCATATTAACTTTCGCATAAAACAAAGCCGTTGTAAGTGCAAAATCGAGCAGAGAACACTTTCTCCTCTCCATCTCTTGTTTCACTTGGTGTTGTAGTCAATTGCATAGTTGTTAATGTGTTCCCTGAACAACACAAATTTGAATGTATACTTTATAAAAAAAGATTTAAATTTGTGTTTCACAATACATACTAGTAAATTAAGAAACTCGGATACTTGGATGAGACTAGCAGTGAATTAACTTATGTGGCAAAGTAGTGTCTGTAATTGCTTGTGAAAACATTGTAGTTGAACTTAAATTTCTGTCATACACTCCCCTATCAAAAGTTAAGCATAGATTCTAAATATCATTACTAATGCCAGTACCCTAAGCACTCTTTATTCTTTTGGTTTCCCACCCGGTGTCCGGTACCCACATTGGAGCCTGACTAAATCCGGATTCGCGCCGGGAAGTCCCACATTGAGGGGTAAAGCGCTGCTCCCTAACAAAGGTGACTTTGTACCCAAGAGGGCTTGAACCCGAGACCTCTTGGTTAATGATGAAGGAGTACTTACCACTCTACCACAACCCTTGTTGGTACCCTAAGCACTCTTAATTTGGAATAACAAACTTCCAACTCATATCAAATCCTTTATTCCCTCTTTCCTTGTCCCAGGTAGCGTCTAATCATGATTTAGGATGATGGAATAGGATAAAGCAAACAAGAGAAACAAGTCCATTGTAAAAGTAAAGCAAAATCTAGATTTAGAAAGAGGAAATATGGCTTGAGGGTAGGTTGATATCTTGGAGGAGAAGATCTGAAGTTTTGTGGTCATATAACAGATGCTATTCTGGTTTTCACCAAGAGTTTGAATCATGATTCAATTAAGCATAGATTTTGTACATGTGTTAAGCTTAGTTTGGAGTTTGATAATATACCGTTCACTTAAATTGTCAACATGCTATAGGCATATTCTGTCTCAAGCTGGCTTTCAAGTTCTTATTGTAACCCATGCTCTTTTGAAGATGCAACTGTATGGAAGTTCACAGAGACAGTAAGTGCATGTGCACCTGGTGAAGCTGGGCATTACATGATGTATACTGATGCATCAGACAATGTTTTAATGATGGGCATAATTATTACCTAGTGACTGCTTCATTCTGCTCACACATTCATATATTCCTATGGATGCCTAGATTTGCTGGAGGCTTGTGTAGTATGTGTGCTAAGTATTTTCCAAGTGTATGCAAGTGACAATCACATCAAGAATGAAACAATATAAAAAGAACATCAAGAATGCTGATGGAATTTAACGATCACTGGGCATACACACAGTTTAGATGAAGTTCGAAATAAACATAATGACAGACGTTAATTTTTTATTGATGAGCTATAAAGATTGTATAAAATGTTTGACGAGCTGATCCTTTGCAGCACATGGGATGACAGGTTTTTATCTAGCAAAATGCTTGTAACCAAATATAAGAAAATTCCTCCATGACATATACATCGGTAACTAGTTATAATTGGTAGCTTGGAACTCCCAGACCTTTCTCATTTGTTGACATTTAACTGTAGCTTGATGCCAGTTTTGATGAATGTGTGAACTTTGCTTCATTATCTTTGTTGTCCCATTATCCTAGGGATGTCATTGGTGTGATATATGGAATTGATTCATTCTCTGGTTTTCTTGTCACAGGGAGCTTTACAGTAATAACATAAGTGGTCTAATACCGAGTGATCTTGGGAATTTGACTAATTTGGTCAGCTTGGATCTCTACTTGAACAACTTCGTCGGTCCCATCCCAGATTCCTTGGGGAAGCTGTCGAAATTGAGATTCCTGTATGTATTTTTATTCTATATTAGATTTATGTGGATATTGTGATGCCAAATGTGTATGTCATCAACCAAGATGGACCTGCTTTTGCTGGCATGTTGAGAAAGGAAAGGAAGCCTGAATTCTTTTCTAGGTTTCTCATAAGATTACCTCTATTAGTATTAGGTTTCACACTAAGTTTTGATGGTAGAAGGTATTTGAGGACTTTATGGGTCTGATATCATTAATAAAACAGATCTTACATATAAGTCTTTTTATTTTCTCCCTTTGTTCTAATCCTTATATAAAGGAAAAGAATAGAAGCCTATGCTTTGTCTGATATTTGGGCCTGATATTGTAAAATTAAGCAGAGTTTAGTAATTGGTGTTTTATTTTTCTCCCATTGTTGGGATCCTTTTCTAGAAGAGAAAAGAAGTTTAGAATCCCATGCTTCATCTTGCATTTTTCACTGCCGAAGTTTCTCTTGCTTAATGCTCCACAAACTTCTTTCTTTTGGCTTGACTGTCTAAGAAGTGTACCAAATAGGTTCTATTATGCAGACTCAGCATGAAGCCTCATTAACTGCATCTTGGGACTTACTATAGAACTATTGCAGTACTGCCAATGTTGACTGACATGATTTAGTCCAAAAAATGTTTCAAGTTTCTGTTTGTCAGGGGGAAATGTTTTGAGGCTGTTTATTGTTGTTCTGAACTGACAACTTCATTTCCAGCTGAAGTGCCGGTTCTGGCTTGAAGTTCGAATATGTTTTACATCCACATATAAATAATTTATTAAGATGATTCTACTTGTCAATAAATAAATAAATTAAGATGATTCAATTAGTAACCTTTTCTTCTGTTTTATTCTCCAATTATTACTTATACCAAAAGTGAAGCTCATTCCTGTACACCTTTGATTTTTTTGCAAGGATAGTCGGCTCAACAATAATAGCTTGACTGGTAACATCCCTATGTCACTGACTAATATCTCATCACTACAAGTGTTGTAAGTACACTAGTTATTTTGTGACTTAACTTAGATAATTCTTTCTGTCTTCCATATCTTTTCATTTCATTTCCTTTTCCTTCTAGTGCATATACAGATATACTCATACTCAATTCTTGTCTCATCTGTGTATAGGGATCTGTCAAACAACCGTCTCTCAGGTGTTGTTCCAGATAATGGTTCCTTTTCTCTATTCACGCCTATCAGGTATATTTCATTTAAGGTGGTGCACCATCAAACTGGCTGGTGGTTTTAGTATGCTGCTATTTGCTAATATATTTTGCTTGAATTTACAGTTTTGCGAATAATTTAGATCTTTGCGGGCCTGTAACTGGACGCCCATGTCCGGGATCTCCTCCATTCTCCCCTCCGCCTCCATTTGTTCCACCACCACCAATTTCTGCTCCAGGTGGTTCTCTAAATTGGTGTGGATAAGTTGTTTTCCCTTTTTTTTTTTGCTTGTTTGAGTTTGGTGATTTTTGTTGGTCCATCCATCTTGCGTCTCTTAGTTTTTCCTAACCTAAGTGAGAATTTGTGCTATAGAAGTACTGACAAGAAAGGGGCAGAAGAGGAAAGCACATCTTAGCTAGTCAGGCATTTTGGTTAAGTAGTTCTTATGGGAAACTGGTATGCACGAGACTACATTTAGTCTCTAAGCATTCTGGTCTTTATACAAATTTAATTCAGCATTGTGGAGATCTTTTCTTTGGTCCCCTTGTAAATTACTCCCTCTGTCCCTATTTACTTGTCCATATTTCCTTTTTTAGTTGTCCCTATTTAGTTGTCCATTTTGACAAATCAAGAAAGGACAACAAATTTTTTCCTATTATACCCTTATTTACACTTCTTGAAAATTGTAAAAGTGTATGTTGTTTCCCTCCAATTTATTTCACTTTAATTCAAATAAGTGGTTGTAATTTTGAATTGAAAAGTTGTCATAAGGGTAAAATTGTAACTTCACTGTGCTAATCATTGTTGCCTTAATCTGTGTGCCATTTCTAAAGTGGACAACTAAAAAGGGACGGAGGGAGTATTATCTGTGGTATTTGAAGTCGAGTATGTCTGAATGAAATTAATCATATTTAAGTCAGAACTTGTGAAGATTTTCTTTGCTTTTAAAAACTATCCTGGAAATTAGATCTGAATGATAGATACATTTTTGTGTTCTTTCTTCTTGAAGTGATTTAAATAATGAAGGGCCAAAATTGTGTTAAATATAGTCTGGATCATATGAAGGAAATTAATCAAATTTATGGGAACTTCAGGAGGAAATGGTGCAACTGGAGCAATTGCTGGAGGTGTAGCTGCTGGTGCTGCTCTACTATTTGCTGCTCCTGCCATTGCATTTGCCTGGTGGCGCCGTAGAAAGCCACAAGAATATTTCTTTGATGTACCAGGTTAGCAGTATTCACAATACCCAACCATATGTCCATAACTCCTACTTACTCCCTCGCGTGTTTGTGGTTTCTCTTGCATGTTTATTTTTTGGCTCCATAATTACCGTTTTTGCTTTAACTTATTGCAGCTGAAGAAGATCCTGAAGTTCACTTAGGTCAACTGAAAAGGTTCTCCCTCCGAGAGCTACAAGTTGCGACCGACAGTTTTAGCAATAAAAATATTCTGGGTCGGGGTGGATTTGGTAAGGTATACAAAGGACGCTTAGCAGATGGATCGTTGGTGGCTGTTAAGCGGCTTAAGGAGGAGCGTACTCCTGGAGGGGAGTTACAATTTCAAACAGAAGTTGAGATGATTAGCATGGCAGTGCATAGGAATCTTCTACGATTGCGTGGTTTCTGTATGACTCCAACTGAAAGACTGCTTGTCTACCCCTACATGGCAAATGGAAGTGTTGCATCATGCCTGAGAGGTGACGCCTTCTGAAATCTATCACTCCGTAACATATTTGGATGTTCTCACCTTTAATTTAGAGGGTATTATTACATAATGCAAGAACATCTTTCGCTGGTTAACATTCTATCTGGCATACATGCTCTTTATAATAAAACATATTCTTGTATGTTATTCCTGTAACTTGGTAAAGGTAGAAATATAATTTATTTTGTATTCTCTTGACAAAATAATTTATTTTATCAGAACGACCGCCTTCTGAACCGCCACTTGATTGGCCAACGCGAAAGCGCATTGCTTTGGGGTCTGCCAGGGGATTATCGTATTTGCATGATCATTGTGACCCTAAGATTATCCATCGTGATGTGAAGGCTGCAAATATATTGCTAGATGAAGAATTTGAGGCTGTTGTTGGAGACTTTGGTTTGGCTAAACTTATGGACTACAAGGATACACATGTTACAACTGCTGTGCGTGGTACAATTGGGCATATAGCTCCAGAATACCTGTCCACAGGGAAGTCTTCAGAAAAGACTGATGTTTTTGGGTATGGGATCATGCTTCTGGAGCTAATCACCGGCCAACGTGCTTTTGATCTTGCTCGGCTTGCAAATGATGACGATGTCATGTTGCTTGACTGGGTATGTTGTCATGCCTGCTTTATATGTAACATGACACGAGTACCATAATGTGCTCATTTTTTAATCTGTACATCACAACACTAGCTGATTAATAAGTGTTTCTGCCTTTAGCAGGAATCTTTACGTCTATGTCTAAACTTGTTGAGGTTCTTGTTTCAGGTGAAAGGACTCCTCAAAGAGAAGAAATTGGAAATGCTGGTTGACCCTGATCTTCAGAACAAGTATGTGGAGGCTGAGGTGGAGCAACTGATCCAAGTAGCATTGCTTTGTACACAAAGCAACCCAATGGATCGGCCTAAGATGTCGGAAGTGGTGAGAATGCTTGAAGGTGATGGTTTGGCTGAAAGATGGGATGAGTGGCAGAAGGTAGAAGTTCTCCGGCAGGAAGTGGAACTTGCACCACATCCTGGTTCTGATTGGCTTGTTGACTCAACAGAGAATTTACACGCAGTTGAATTATCGGGTCCAAGGTGACCGACCTCGTACTACCCCAAGTAAAGAAAATCAAATCATTAGGAACTCTTTATTTTTGTTGACCTTGTGAAAGTTTTTCTTTGTGAAATTTAATGAAAATCTCCAGTTGTAAGCCCATGAAGTGTGTCTGTTACATTGTGCATACAAATTTGTACTGACAGGAAATTCCAAATCCATTCCCTGACAAGTTGGCACATAGGCGTAGTAGTTAAGTGCTTTAAAATTGTCCAACACAGTAAACTACTGTCAAGCAGACTCTTGTTTTCAGTGACATTGAAAATGCTATCAATTTGACAAGGTTATTTACAAGATTTTGGATTCTCTTAAGGTTTTTATCATAATCTCGTGCTACAAGATAATGGCAAATATTTCATCAATAGGCCACTTGCAGAGTTTGTTTTGCCACTCTATGCCCAAATTTTGGGCTCTTTCTGACAATTCAGATTAGTACCAGACGCTCTGATATAAGTACAAGATCTGCGCAGTGATACTTTCGATCATTTCTGTCATTATTTTTTACTCCAAAGAAAATTTCTTATTTGCAAATTTTTTGAACTGCATACTCTTCAACATACAAGGATCCATCGAATGTACTACAGACCAAAGGGCAATAGAATAAACAGAAGAATCTCAAAACTCACAATCAACAAACAAACCAGAGCCTGCAGAAGGTAGAGAAATACACTTCACTTATCATGGCTGGACCTGATATTATCTTTGAATGACTGTGAACGAGAACCAGGATTAGAGCCATTTGTTGCATTAAACAGGTTTGGATATGAATAATATGTTTCATCGTCCATGGAAGGCAATCTCTGTGGTTGGTGAAGACCCTGACCAGGATGCTGAATATGGGAGATGGGAGACTCAACACCCACTGTTGAATCATCGTATGAAGGAATATTCGACACCTGATGTTCCAATGGACTGCCATGAAGTGGGCTGGGGATACCATCAGAGTTTGACGATTGGCGTTGGAGGTCTAAGTGAGGCTTTTCTAGGATGTGAGATTCTTGTTTCTCAGCATAAAAGGGGTTCTCACTGGGGCTTACAGGCACCTCTTCGCTCCTTTTCCTGGTCAGCTCGCTGATTCTAACCTGAGCAAGGCTAGCTGCTGAGCGAGCAGCAGCAGCTGCACGTTCGGCTGAATCAGCAGCTGCTTGGGCAGCAGCCAATACATCTTGCAAATCTACATCAGTCTCAACTTTGGTCTTTGTAGTAGAGGGTGGTTGAGTACTTTGGGTTGTGGTTCTTTCTGTTGAGGAGAATGGAGGTGATTTTGGCGGGGGAACCATGAATGGCAAAAACTGTTTCTCTTCTTCCGGTGAAGATAAACTATCAGCTGATCCAAAATCTTTTGAAACTACCTTCTCTTGCAAAAGTTCATCTCGCTCCACATCTTGTTTGTGAGATTTGAGCTCACCGTCTTCAGAAGGCTTAGCTACCTCCTCATCGGAGTCAGATAGTGCAGAGGCTGGGAAAGGAAGCATTTCAGGGGCAGAAACTCCACCGGTGCTATGTCGTAGTGGCTGCTTAGGGACTTCTGGAAAATCTAAGTCAAAATCAGCCTCAGATTCCGTTTGTTTATCAAAGACTTGATCTGATGCAGAGTGCTGCACCTCATCCAACCTTTCTTTGGGAAGTGGCACCTTAGCCCCACTGACAAATTGTGTGGGCCCATTCTGCAAAGCAAAGCGAAGAAATCATGATGATTGAAAAGAGGACAAAATCAAAGCCAGTACAGACTGAAATATACCAGCAAGTCCTCATGTGACTTCAACAGCTCAGTTTCAGAAGCACTTGGATCCCAATCTAGCTGATGCTCCTCCGCAATTTCCTTTAGCAGCTTCATTTTCACATCAGGAGCAGGAGCTCGAATAGACAGCAACTCTATCAACTGTCAGAGACAAGAAAAAAGAGAGAAAAATCAGAAACAAGAAACAGTTCCTCTTTCTCGTTTAGCTATGGCATAAAGGAGAACTAAGGTAACCTGGCGATTGACTCCGCATTCTGGCATGAGCTCTGTAGCAGCAGCAATGAATTCCTTCCCATATTTACCAGCAAACATCATCTGAACCTGCAGCAATTCCGGAAGATCTGCACATCTTGGTGCAGCAAAACAAACACTTGAAATAGCTTCTTTCAGATCTAGAGGGCATTCCCTGGACATTATAGAGTTTGGGGGTTCAGCTCTTTCCAATTATTCAAGTTAAGAAAATTATCAACAAAATTCAACTAGAAGTCTAGAATATTAAGACTTGGAAAGAAAACCTCCACATTGCAGGACAGTCAAGTTCAAGAGTATCAGTTTGCTTTAAAACAAATATCGAAGATGAAGCGCTTTGGGTCCATCTTGGAACTAGAGATCCACATTTATGGTCTCATGTAGATGATCAAATTATTTTAAGGTTTCACACTGCCATAACACAAGCAAGAATGTATTGTTCATTCTATGCCCTAGATACTTCTCGGTCATATAAGCAGAAAGTTAAACGTAGTTAATCCTTGTTTGGCTAAAATTGACTTTATGCAAAAGGATCAAACATGCTGTTGCTCGGATACATGCACATACTTCCATTTAATCGACCTACAACCTAGACATTTCAAAGTTGGTAACTTTTTTTCAGAATACATGAAATTTAGCAAATTAAAGGACTGTGATTCATTAATTGAACTAGAGTTGCTCCATGAAAAAGTATCCATATCTAGTGCAGATAATTCTCGCAAAACAACAGCTAGGGTGGAGTATAGTAGATCTGAAAGTTTGGTATTGAAGGAGATATGGAACTAAATGTTAACAGCAGCATAGACAGCAAAGGCCAGAGGCAAGCAAGGAAGACAGAGAGGAACATTTGGGACCCGTTTGGCCATAGATTTCCCAAGTAATATTTGGGGGGAAATTTGGCAAATAGTGTTTGTCCATACAATTTGCCATTATTTGGCAAATATCCCAAATTCCCAAATACTAGTTTTTTCTAGTATTTGAGCCAAATCTCATTATTTGGGATCTTTTAAAAATTGAAATTTTATACCAAACTTTTATCCTTTACAAAAACTCCCTCTATAGTAGTTGTTTGCGTTGTATTACATAATTTTTTACGTGAACACCAAAGTAGTGATGAAATATTCAGTGAATATGAAAGTGATGAACAATCGGTCCAGGGTACCAAAGTCATGTGCTTTGTCTACTTCACGATGTATAGAATGATGCTTGTTGCACTCACTCAGTGGCAAATTTATAGCCAAAAAATAGGGCATCCGCACCCGTGGTTTCTTCGTAAAATTAGATACTTTATATATATATTTTCTAAATTTGTATAATATCATATTCTTGCACCCGTACTACGAACAGTCTAAATGGTCCACATGATTAAATATTGAGCTTTTGACCTTGAGGATTAAGGATTAATTTCCACTTCAATAGATTTTTACTTGGTGCACCCCTGTTCGAAAAATCCTAAATTCGCCTCTGCACTCACTCCACACACCACATTGCTCCAGTTTCATGGACACTACTTGTTATTCGTTGCAACAAAGATCCAACTGACTTGTAATACAAACTTATGGTTAGTTTTGATAGTTTTTAAAACTTATGAGTATAAATCATATTTTTTCTAAAAAAGTGAAATATGTTTCCAAAATACTATGGCCAAACACATGGTGAAATTTCACCCAAATAATATTTGCCAAAAATATTTGGAAATCTATGGCCAAACGCTAGCTTGGTATCCTATACTATTTTTATTAGGAAAAAAAATGGCAAAGAACCCCCCCCCCCCCCCCCCACCCCCGACTTGTAGCTTTTTAGTTAGTGAGCACCTAAACTATCACTCGTATTAAATACCCCTGGAATTTGTTTTTTCAACCGTAGCGTACACCTACGACGTTTAGATCCCTCAACCGTGTATACATGCACGTGACACGGTGAAAATATGACAAATGTGGATGTCCATGTAGATAAATAATGCCTCCACCCTCTCTAATATTTACCCTTTTTCAAAAGCTTTTTATATAAACCCCCAATTCACACAAATCAACCCTAATTACCCGATCTTCTCTTTCACACAAATACTCTCTAAATAATCAAATCCTAAGAAGTTTAACAATCAGAGTAAAGGGTAGATTTTGAACATTTCTGGCTCTGCTATTTGAATGTTTTCTCCTCAAATAGTAGTCCATTTGGGTGAAGCTTTTTATTTGAGTGGATTTTTCTCCGATCTTGTCTGAAACTCTTATCAAGTAAGTGATCATCCATTCTTAAAATGTATTTTTGTTTGTTTTACCTTGAATAGCCTTGGTCAGTTACAATCCAATTACGTCCGGGGTAGTCATATGACCATGAAATTCTCACAATCGGAGGACACCCACATGCACAAACAAGCATCCTATTATAATTCATGGATTCATCAATTGCAACTTTAGAAAGATGGAGGAGAGATAAATTATAGGCAAAGAAAGAAAATGATGGCAAAGATAGGTATTTCAGAAAATTGAAAGTGATGGAGAAGAAGGGTTTAGGGAGAATAAATAGGAAGAGAATGAAGAGAGATGCTGTGCAAAAAAGGAAAAAAATAAAGAGAAACAAGAATTTTTAATGTTTTTCACCATTGAAGTAATATGATGCGGCAAAAAATTTACTCCCTCACGCGCCTAGCTGAGCTTGTTGTCAGTTTCTATGCCAGGTGGACGTTGTAGGTGTATGCGACGGTTGAAAAAACAAGTTCCGGGGGTATTTCATATGAGTGATAGTTTAGGTATTCGCTGAATAAAAAGCTAAAAGGTCGGGGGGTCTCTAGCATTTCTGCCTTTTTATTATTATTAAACTGGTGTATGCGACGGTTAAAAAACAAGTTCCACGGATATTTCATATGAGTGATAGTTTAGGTATTCACTAAATAAAAAGCTACAAGATCGGGAGGTCTCTAGCATTTCTGCCTTTTTATAATTATTAAACCTCATTCAGCTGACTATCCTAGTCTATATCAGGTGTAACCCAGTTTATTGACTTATTGCAGCTAGAGTAAAGTTAAATGGAGCTATTGTTTTAGAGCACAATACAGCTATAAAGATACACATGACCAGCATAACTACACAAGATGACAATATACTTTACTTGTGAAAACAGAAGAAGAAAAATAAGCTAAAAGGCAATACTACAAGTAGGCCAACCTTACAGCTGGGATTTACATCTGCCAATGGTGTCAAAAAAATCATATAACCACGAAAACCAAAAAATTGCTGTTCTATAGGCACTTCGCCAAAACATCATAGGTGATCATCTAATGCATCATAAAGGAACCCTTTTATATTCTTTGCCATTCGCCCCATACATTCCTTATCCTAAGAGCAACTAAAAGCATATTCAGTTGCTCATCAATAAACTGAAGAACCATCTTAGGATACTGTAAATGTTCACACCATATAGAATATCAAGAACATTAACACAACAGATAACTCATTACCTTTGCGCTTCAATAATTGGAAGACGAACCGATATAAGCTCACAGAATAGCTCAACAATCTCCTGCGCTGCCATCATTTTCTCTTCTCTTATGATATGCTCTACCTAAACAAGCAAACATCACAGTCAAGCTCATTACTCTGTAAAACCATCTATCAAAATACATAATAACCTTTCAGTATTCAAATGCGAAGAACACACAGCCTAGCACAAATTATATCAGCATGAATTGATGAATTTAAGCAAAATAAGATTCAGTTTATACCCGAATTCGAGCAGTAGCTTCCTGACCAGTCTCTAGTAGCTTAGCTATTTCTTTCCTCATCTGCTTCAGCTGAAACTCCCTACGATTCCTCAGTAGTTTGATCCGAGGAATTGTCAATTTCAACATGGTTTTACTGCAAATTGATAGGTACCATCAGCAAATTTCCATATAAAAAAGACATCATTTTTCTCTCAATTTTTCTCAAAAAATTGAAAAATTCAAAACCCCATGCTTTCAACAATACAAAATTTCAAATCTGCATCATAAGAACCCTTAACTAAAAAGACCCAAATCATAAAATCTGACAAGAACCTTTAAAAAAAGACAGGAAAGTGGGAAATTGAGGATTACCATTTGGCAGCTTTGAAACCTTTGCTGAAGAAAGAATCCATTATAGACTTGATTCAGATCTTCAATATCCGTGTACCCTTTAAAATTCTTGCAACAAAACCTTATGAATTATCACTTACCTAAAACCACAAAATAATTAATCAAACTTGGTAGTATTTCAGATTAAAGCAAAGAATACCTTTTTATTTTTCAAAAAAAGAAAAGAAAAAGAGATCAAAGATCAAAACTGATGACGAAGTAGTAAAGAAAATATGTGTTTTTGTGGAAAGCAAAGAAAGTGAACCTGCTCCGCTATGCATATAAAGACAAATGGAACGCGGACAAAGCTTTCAATGTCTACGACAACAAGCAGCTTCCTTAAGCTCTAAGCATTATTGGATTTCAACTTTCAACGAGTATTATTTTTGGGATTAAAATTAGGTATAACTTCTCAATTTTACAACTGTTTAAAGTACAACTCTAGAAGATGAATTTGGGTCGGATTTGGCCCAATTTCTGGCCATGGAAGAAGTTTTTTTTTTGTTTTTTTTATCTAGTATAATAAATTACGTATAATTTTTATAGATAAAAGCAAAATTGAGTAATTTGATAACCAAATTACTACAAATTAAAATGATCATTCGACATTCCAACTCCCATATTTGGTAAATGAGATTTGACGTTAACAAAGAAGACGTTTGGTCAGAAATAATGTATTGCATTTTCCAATAAAACAAAAACTAATTACTACTACACCGGAAGTAGTTGACGTACTTTTAGGCTTAGAGCAAGCACTATTCGTACCTTTGTAGCTCTTGTTGTATGTGGTGTATTGTGTTTTTAATTACCACACTATTTTGTTGTTATTGTTTGCTTCTCTCTTTTAGACGGTACCTTTTCTTATTAACAATTATGATTTCTTCATTATTTTCTTTTTTTCACTTGGGTTCGATGCACTTGAGCTGATGGTTTTTTGGAACAACCTTTATACCTGTTCGAGCTAGAACATGTACGGAGGGAGTGATAAATTTTGCGTACACTCTAGCCCTCCCCAAACCCCACTTAGTGGGATTTCACTAGGTATGTTGTTTTTGTATGTTCAATTTATGTGGCATAATTAAATTTTAATTTACGAGCCAACTTGCATGCATCTCGATGAGTAAAATACCAGTGTGTAGGATTGGCCAATTTTATCTTTCTGGATGCTATTTTCTTGTTACAGAATTGATCTACCTGCAGTCCAAGTGATGGAAAAACTGATTTGTTGAGAGCAGCAGCTTGTGGGAGAGCGAATAGGGCTGGATAAACAAGAAACTTATACAAGGTCTCCAATATGGTAAACAATTTATTTTCTCCATACAAAAGGAGATAATAATGCTAAAAGTATATTTTCAAGGAATCCATTCAAAGTGAAATAAGAAGAAACCTACTAGATTACTCAAACTACAACAGGTTAGAATGATTAACACAAGGAGTTTGGCTCTACTTCAGCCGCAACCATAGGTGTTGAACAAGAACAAGGTTGCATTTACCCCGAAGCTATAAGCTCAAATCGTTCCTAAGCCAAAACCATAAGCAAGTGCATGAGGATACATGAGTCGTGCCTTCAATTGAGGAACATAAAATATCTGGCCAAACTGTGCATGTCTGGGCGATCAACATACTTGAGCAGTCACAATCAGTATTGAATTTGGTCCAGCGAGTTCCAAATTCAGTCCATCTCGGGACCTTCATCTCCAAAAAGGATCTTGGTCTTCACTTGGAACCTCCCATGGCTTTCAATATGAGCCTTGGTGTGAATGTCCTAGCTGGATCCCTATAAGAGATTAACATGACTTAATGAGCTTAGTTGATGCCTCCTAAACTAAATGGATAAGAAACGGGAAACACATTTTAGGATCAGAAGAGTGTTAATACTTTGTCCTGAGATAATGAAATAGGATAACATAACCAAGAAGCACATGTTTTATTTTCAAACTGCATGCTGCTTAGTAGAAAACAAAAAGAAGGATAGGGGCTTCTGCATCCCTAAGTCATTTGCATTTGCTACGTAATAGAAGAACCTGCATTATTTTACGCACTGATTTTAAATCACAACTATGCATAGCACAACTGACATCCTTTTCTCACAATACTTCTTTCATGTAGCATGTTTCATCTGATGAGTTGTGAAAGTTAACAATAGGCTGGAAGTTTGGAGACAAGTCCTAGAGTCTAAAGGCTTCAGGTTAAGCAGGACTAAAACAGATTACTTGGAGTGCAAGTTCAGCAACATAGCACATAAGGTGGAGGTGGAAGTGAAGATCAATGCACAAGTCTTACCCAAGAGAGGAAGTTCCAAGTAGCTTGGGTCAACAATCCAAGGAGACGGGAGATTGACAATGATATCGCACATATTGGAGCGGATGATAAGAAAATGCCGTCAAGGCTTAAAGGTAAGTTATACAAAGTGGTGGTTAGACCAACATTTTTGCATGGAGAAGAGTATTTGTCAGTCAAGAATGCAAACGTACAGTAGATGAAGGTAGCGGATATGAGAATGCTCAAATGGATGTGTGAACATACTAAGAGAGATATGATTAGAAACGAAGTCATATAAGTCAAAGTCCGAATGGCGGAGGATGTGAGAAATATATACTAAAAATATTATTGAATTGTGTATCTAAATAGTTACATTGAGACCCTATTTATAGACACTACATTGGAATCCTTTTCCAACTAGGATTCCTATTCTTATTCCTATTCCTATTCCTATTCTTATTTCTATTCTAAGTAGGAAATACTTATTTCTATTCTAGCACTCCCCCTCAAGCTGGTGCATACAAATCATATGTACCTAGCTTGTTACAGATGTAATTAATACGAGGACATGTGAGGGACTTGGTGAAGATATCTGCAAGCTGATCATTTGACTTCACAAATTTCGTAACAATATCTCCCGAGAGTATCTTTTCTCTGACAAAGTGACAGTCAATCTCAATGTGCTTAGTCCTTTCATGAAACACTGGATTTGATGCGATATGAAGAGCCGCTTGATTATCACACACAAGTTCCATCTGATCAACTTTGCCAAATTTTAGTTCTCCCAGCAACTGTTTGATCCAAACTAGCTCACAAGTTGTTGTCGCCATTGCTCGATATTCTGATTCTGCACTAGATCGAGCAACCACATTCTGTTTCTTACTCTTCCACGACACCAAATTACCTCCTACTAAAACACAATATCCGGATGTCGAACGTCTGTCAGAGGGTGATCCTGCCCAATCAGCGTCTGTATATCCAATGATATGCTCATGGCCTTGATCCTCAAAGAGTAGTCCTTTACCGGGAGCTGACTTTATATATCGCAGAATACGAACAACTGCTTCCCAATGACTATCACAAGGGGAAGTCATAAACTGACTTACAACACTCACAGGAAAAGAGATGTCAGGTCTAGTCACTGTGAGATAATTCAACTTTCCAACAAGTCGTCTATACCTTTCAGGATTACTAAGTGGCTCCCCCTGTCCTGGAAGGAGTTTAACATTCGGATCCATAGGAGTGTCAACAGGTCTACATCCCATCATTCCTGTCTCCTCAAGAATGTCTAAGGCATACTTGCGTTGAGAAATAACAATACCTGATCTAGACTGAGCAACCTCAATACCTAGAAAATACTTCAATCTGCCAAGGTCTTTAGTTTGGAAGTGCTTAAAGAGATGTTGCTTCAAATCGGTGATACCATCTTGATCATTACCGGTGATAACAATATCATCAACGTAAACAACCAAATAGATACATCGACTTGGTGCAGAATGCCGATAAAACACAGAGTGATCAGCTCCACTACGAGTCATGCCAAACTCCTGAATTACTCTGCTGAACTTCCCGAACCAAGCTCGAGGAGACTGTTTTAGACCATAGAGTGACCTGTGCAATCGACATACAAGGCTACTAGACTCCCCTGAGCAACAAAACCAGGTGGTTGCTCCATATAGACTTCTTCCTCAAGATCACCATGCAGAAAAGCATTCTTAATGTCCAACTGATGAAGAGGCCAATGACGAACAACAGCCATAGATAGAAAAAGACGAACAGATGCAATTTTAGCCACAGGAGCGAAAGTGTCACTATAATCTAGCCCAAATATCTGAGTATACCCTTTGGCAACAAGGCGAGCCTTAAGTCGATCAACCTGACCGTCTGGACCAATTTTGACTGCATAAACCCAACGACAACCAACAGTAGATTTACCTGCAGGAAAGGAGACAAGCTCCCAAGTACCACTCTTATGTAAAGCAGACATTTCATCAACCATAGCCTGCCTCCATCCAGAATGAGAAAGTGCTTCACCTGTAGTCTTAGGAATGGAAATAGAGGACAAAGACGACACAAATGCATAATGGGGTGATGATAGACGATGATAACTTAAGAAGGTATAATGTGGGTTAGTATTTCGAGTGGATCGTATACCTTTTTGAAGTGCAAGCGGTTGGCTAGGAGGAGGCAAGTCCGCAGTAGGAGCAGGGTCCGACGCATGACATGAATCATTTGGGACTAGGGTTGGACGTGGACGGCGATGATAAGTTAGTAGTGGTGGCACTACAACTGGAGATGTAGAAGTAACCGTAGATTCCTCAAAGGTTGGCACAGGTAAAACCTGAGGTATGGGTAAGACCATAGAGACATCAGGATGATCAAAAGATGTATAGTAAGGCTGAGACTCAAAAAATGTAACATCAGCGGACATAAGGTATCGATGAAGATCATGTGAATAACAACGATACCCTTTTTGGACTCGAGAGTAACCAAGAAAGACACATTTGAGGGCACGAGGAGCTAATTTATCTTTTCCTGGGGCTAAGTTATGAACAAAGCATGTGCTCCCAAAGACACGAGGAGGGATATGATAGAGATGTGACTGAGGAAACAGTATGGAATGGGGAACCTGATTCTGAATAGAAGAAGAGGGCATTCTATTTATCAAATAACAAGACGTAAGAACTGCATCTCCCCAAAAACGTAGTGGAACATTGGATTCAAGGAGAAGAGTACGAGCGGTCTCAATAAGATGCCGATTTTTTCTTTCAGCTACACCATTTTGTTGAGGGTGTATGGACAAGTAGTCTGGTGAATAATGCCTTGGTGAGTCATAAACTCCTGAAATTGGGAGGATAAGTATTCTAAGGCATTATCACTACGAAAAGTACGAATAGAAACACCAAACTGATTTTGTATTTCAGCAAAGAAACTTTTGAAAATAGAAAATAACTCAGAACGATCTTTCATTAAGAAAACCCAAGTACATTTTGAATAATCATCAATGAAACTAACAAAATAACGAAATCCTAAGGTGGAACTGACTCTACTAGGACCCCAAATATCAGAATGAACTAATGAAAAAATAGACTCTGAACGACCCTCAGTACTACGAGAAAACGTAGCACGAGTGTGTTTCCCAAGTTGACACGACTCACAATCTAATGTGGATAAACTAGGCACCATCTTTTGCAGTTTGGATAGACTCGGATGTCCCAAACGTTTATGAATTAGATCTGGGGAATCTGTAACGGAGCATGCTGCTAAGGAATTTGAAGAGGTAAGATAGTAAAGGCCTTGTGATTCATGTCCTGTTCCAATCATCTGTCCCGTACTGCGGTCCTGCATGAGAAAAAAATCATCGAAAAAAGTTATGCTACAATGTAGGGCTTTCGTCAAACGACTAACAGATGCTAGATTAAAAGGAGAACCAGGGACATAAAGAACAGAGTCTAGGGTGACAGAAGATAGGGGTTTGGCTTTTCCAACCCCTTTTGGTTTTGTTTGGATCCCATTGGCTAAAGTAATAGCTGGAAGAGATTGTGAATAAACAATATCGGATAAAAGTGATTTATTACCAGAGATATGATCAGAAGCCCCAGAGTCCATGACCCATGTTCCAAGAGTACTAGATTGCGACACACAAGCAAAAGAATTACCCGCAACAGAGACATTAGGTTGTGCAACCGAAACTACTTGTGGAGACGTTTGCTTATTTGCACGATACTGAAGGAACTCATCATATTCTGTCTGGGCAATATGAGCATTATTGGATGGTTGATTAGGTTGAGCACCATATGCTACTGCTGAAGATGTCTGTTTACTTGCGCAATTTCGAAGGAACTCATTATATTCCTTTAGAACAATAGGATCATAACTGGGTGGTGGACCATGCAAAATATAACATATATCACGAGTGTGTCCAGGCTTATGACAATGACTACACTTGGATCGAGGTTTCCCAAAACGCCCTCCCCCTCGCCGATTCTCCATAGATTGATATGTACGCTTTTCAAAGGTTTGAGATGCGAGAATAGATGAGTCAACAGTGGGTGATGAAACTACCTTGTGACTGGGAGGTGCCGCAAGACGAAGGAGACGAGAGAATAATTCATCGATTGTAGGAACTGTAGGGCTAGCTAAAATCTGATCACGTACAGAATCATGATTAGGAGGAAGTCCAGCAAGAGTAAGAACTAGAAACAATGTTTGTCTGTGTTCTTGTTGTTTTTCCACGTTCGTAGTAACTGGCATTAATGTGTCAAATTCCTCCATGACTACCTGTACCTGTCCCAAGTAAGTAGACATATCGGATTCTTGTTTCTTTAAGTTGGTCAATCGAGATATCACATCATAGAATCGAGATATGTCATTAGTGTATAAAGCACGAGCCTTTTCCCAAACTGTATAACACGTCTGGAATGGGCGAAACAAGGGCATCAACTTGGAATCAATAGAACGCCATAGGAGACTACATAATTGAGCATCTACTTTCTCCCATTGTGCTTTGGCTTTTGCATCTTCCTCACTAGTCTTTGCCTTTACATCTACCACATAAGCCTTGTTCGTTAAGTGATCTTGGACACCTTGACCCTTGCACCAAAGCTCAACCGAGGAAGCCCAAGATAAATAGTTTGAACTTCCCAATAAAAGTTCTGAAGTGATTATAGGGCTAGAACTTCCAATCCCCATATTTTTGGAACCAAAAACATCACACCCAAAAGACATTATGCTAAATTTGTCTCGGAAAATTCAAATCTTGAAGAAAAGTCGCCGGAAACTGCCTGGAAATAGCCGGAACCCTAATTCCGGCGATCGGAT
Organism: Solanum verrucosum; assembly: GCF_900185275.1. NCBI lineage: Eukaryota > Viridiplantae > Streptophyta > Magnoliopsida > Solanales > Solanaceae > Solanum > Solanum verrucosum. The sequence continues at coordinate 28,810 of NW_026020274.1, forward strand.
CTGGTCAAAAATAGTATGGGCTTGGTCGGAATGGCTGGACGACCCCAACTGTCAAAAAAAAGTTCAAAAAATATGCACAGAAAAGCCCTCACGCGCCGGCACGTGAGACAGATCTCGCCGGAAACTACCACCTCCGATCGGCGCGTGAGAGCGCGTGGGGTGGTGTTTTCCGGTGGTTTTGGCTGGGGTTTGGTCGCGGGGGCTTTCCGAGCCTCGTGGTGGTGTTGGTTTTCGCACAACACCCACAGAAAGAAAAAAGAATAACAAAATCAGACCTAACAGTCACCAGTAATTGACATAGACATACGGTGACTTGTTTGTTCTCACCAATGCTCTGATACCATGTGAGAAATATATACTAAAAATATTATTGAATTGTGTATCTAAATAGTTACATTGAGACCCTATTTATAGACACTACATTGGAATCCTTTTCCAACTAGGATTCCTATTCTTATTCCTATTCATATTCCTATTCTTATTTCTATTCTAAGTAGGAAATACTTATTTCTATTCTAACAGAGGTCAAGATGAGGAAGCTAAATTAAGATCGTACGGGCATGCAAAGAGGAGGGGCACAGATGTGCCAGTAATGAGGTGTGAGAGATTGGATATAACAGGGGTTAGGAGAGGTAGAGATAGGCCGAAAAAATACCGGGGGAGATGATTAGATAGAACATGACACAACTTTAGCTTATTGAGTACATGACTCTAGATAGGAAGGTTTGGAGGTTGAGGATTAGAGCAAAAGGCTAGTAAGTACCCGAGTGTTATCGCACTTCATGTGGGAATGCTAGGGGGCTATTTAGTAGTAGCATAGTATCATGTTCTTCAATGTATATTACTATTTGTTGCTTCTTTTGCTTTGTTATCTCGCTATTTTGTTGTCATATTTTCTTGATACCCTACTTATGGAACTTCTCTTTTGAGTCTAGCGATACAACCTCTCTACCTCACAAAGGATAGGGCTAAGGCCTGCGTACATGCAACCCTCTCTAGACCCCAATTGTAGGATTACACTGAATTTGTTGTTGTTGTTGTAGCATCTTTCATCACAAATGAATCTTATGGGATTCCTTAGCATCTTTAGTTTTATCTGACCATGCCAGAAAGAATGGTTTAAAACAAGCTTAGCTTTTAACTACAACATGCCACAATTATCTATACAGAATCAACAATCAACAATCAGCAATCCCAACCAAAAAAAATTTTGGTTTCTCACCAGGTGTCCGGTATCCAATGTGGGTACCGGACACCGGGTGGGAAACCAAAAAAAAAAAAAAAAAACCAAAATTAAAACTAAAAAAAAAAGAAAAGATAAAAAGAAAAATCTTGTTTGAAGGTTATGGGTTCGGGATATGAAACAACCTCTTGCAGAAATGTCAGATAAGGTTGCGGATAATGGACCCCTATAGTTTGGCCCTTCCCCCGACCCCACACATAGTAGGAGCTTAGTGAACCAAACTGTCCTTTTTATGCTTCACATAATTCGAAAGCAACAATACGATATCTCAACTGCAAAAAGTAAAATGACATTCATACTATCAGGCATTTTCAAAAGCAACACAAGGATCTTCACTTCCTGGGTGGAATTTCCCGACTTGATTCATACTATCAGGCATTTTCAAAAGCAACACATCAAACTCATAAATGGCCTACCTTACTTACCAATGGCTTTAACAAAGAATACTTTTTTGTTTCGAATTGCACTATCAGATAATGGCAATACAGCATCAAATCAAACAGTGACATAGTCCCTAATTTTAAAAAGGAACCAAGAAAATAAAATTACAGCAATAACAAAAACGGAAAAAGAATACTAGATAGCAGCCATAAAGAAATAGTTTACCTCAACAAGTGGAAACTCAGAATATCTATTTCATCCGACACTTTTCATGTATGCTTCATATGCAATGGGTATTTTATCCTTGTAAGGCAGCAAAATTGCTTCCATAAACTTTGATGGCGTCATGCTAACAGCAGTAATAACCCCACGCCTTTTTTGAGATGTTTTTCATTTAAAATTTTCAGGACCCTATATCTTGGAATCACTCTCTTCTGTAAACTATGCGTTAGCAGGCGGGAATGAGATGCTAAATACTCTGATGTACAGCCAACTTCATTCATGAGAAAAGTTAACTGTTTACATATTTTCACCTCCGAGGAACTCAAACAAGAAGGATAATTTCTGGTCATGGTTTTTATATGTTCATCAGACCAACCAAAACTTTTATAAACATCAATCTTCTTTGCCAAAGTTGACTGACGGAACGTAACAATGGCAGCAATTCCATTGAAGAATGTACGTGGTTCACGAGGGATTCCAAGGTCTTTCTCCACACTATGAATAACATCCTTAAGACATCCAAGATTCCGCATTATACGCTTTGGGTTCTGCAATATAAACTTCCTAATTTTCTCATCTGAAAGCCCAATATCATGTAACAACAACACATTAGGTGCTATTGTCTTGGTAACATGACATCTAAGTAACCAAGAACTCTTTTTTATAATCTTAACAACATTTTCATCACTACCCAATAAATTTCTAAGATAATCAAGGGAAGGTCTAATAAAAGTATCCAAACCATTGCTGAAAAACAAATCATTCTCCATTATAAACTTACATAAGTCAGTCCCAGAAAGCCCAATTTCTTGTAAAATCTCGAGTTTTGGTTTAAGGGTTTTGTCTACATTAGAGAATAGTACTTTGGGGGATTTGGAGACAATGTTCTTGATTTGGGTATTATCAAAATCATTTTTTTGAAAGAAATCGACTACAAATTCTGGGTTTTTTGAGGGTTTCAAGTGGATTAATTTTGGGTTTTTTGAGGGTTTCAAGTATTAAAGATATTAGATGTGGTGCGCTGTCAAACCTCAACCATTAGGTTATACAAGAGAATTCATCCAAAACAAATCCTAATGCCATCTCATTGTATTATTCTAGAATTCCCGATGCAAATCCAGATTTAGTCAGAACCAACGTAGGTACCGGACACGAGGTGTGAAGCCAAAAAGGAACTTAAAGAATCAGTGTCCCTCTATTACCTAGCTGTTGCTAAGTCTTGTAAGGCAAAAGAATTGTGCAACTCCATCTTCAACTAAGAGTAATGCAGACTCAGTTGCTACAATAAACCTCTTTACATGCTGCAACTAGTTAGTTGTTGAATCTGCAGTTCAAGTCACGGGAATGAAGAACTTCGTGATAAGTCCACATCATGAAATGACATAAGATGAGGTCTAGGTAGAGTCCATAAACAAGCACTCTGCCCAGAAGAAAAGTTTAGAAAAAATGGAGAGCAAACAATAACCAGAAGATTCAATGAGTCATATATAGCGAGAACAAGATTGTTCAATTCATGCTTAGCCCGAAACTCAAAAGGATCAAACACATAAAAGCAGGATGGACAGAGAAAATGAAATTTACCACACTGCAGGGGAACTAATAGTTGTGACTTCAATAGAAAACAGGAAAGACCTGAAGAAACAAAATTCATTTGACTGAAAGATCATGAGTATGAACCATAAAGATGAAAATCGCACCTCATTTGACTGATCATCATGACTCTAACGGCTCACACATGTCACATATGACTCATATAGATTAGGTATCTCATCCTTGTAAGGAAGCACGAATTCTGAACGAAACATAGGTTCAGATATATACATGGCTCGAGAAAAAGATACTTTCTGATTCAGCTTCTTCTCCTCTAAAACTTTCAGTACTTGATTTCTAGGAATCACTCTCTTGTCCAGGCTAAGCATTATAAGCGCAGGATTACTAATCAAGTATTCTGGTTTGCATCCGAGTACCCTCGTGAAAATGTCCAATGCTCGCAGAATTCTAGCTTCTGACATAGCCAAACAAAGGGGTTGCTTTCTGAACACAGTCAATATATCCTGATCACACCATCCACAACTCCTGAAAACTCCCATTTTGTTTTCCACTGTTGACTTACCTAGTGCGATAACTGCAAGAACTCCGTACATGAACATTCCAGATGTGGGAGAAATATGTAAATCCTTTTCAGCTTTGTGCAATATCTCCTCTAGCCACTCATATTTTTGCAGAAGTATACGTGGTTTCTGAAGTATAAGTTTCTCGATTTGGGCATTTGAAAAACCAAATTTTTGCAACAACAATATTTTGGGTTCAAATCTTTTTGGAACATTGACAGCAAGTAAATAAGGTGACCTCTTTATAAGTTTAACCAAAGTCTCCTCACTACTAACTAGTTTCCTTAGAAAATCCAAATTAGACCTCAAATGAGAACCTACTGCATTATACAAAGCTTTTCCGTCTGCTAGGAAGAGATCAACTAGGTCAGATCCAGATACCCTCACTTCTCGCAGACACTGAAACTTGGGTTTAAGGGTTCTGTTTATATCAGAAAAAAGCAGTCTCGGTGTAATAGAAACTAATTTCTCGATCTCTGTCCGTTCTAAACCCATCTCTTGGAAGAATTTGATTACCAAATCAGGATTCTTAGGTGCTTTCACGCTGTTCAACTTGGCAGCTACAGCATTTGCTTCATATCTGGAGAATCCCCGTGATTTGATGAAGTAGTACGACAAGAGAGGGTTCTGAGAATGAACGGTCGCACTTGTTGAATAGCAAAACTGAGACCATGATCCACTAATGAAAAAAAGCTGCCAAATGCCAATGTACCAAAACTTAAAACATTTAAGAAGCACAGTTTCATTAGACAACATTGCACAAACATTGATAAATGACAATGACAATAATATAATATAAACATGCTGTTTTAGACCATGAAACAAGGGATAATGTATTCGAACATCACTTTTTACTTGGAGAGAACCAGCATGTATCTCCTTGAACCATATTTACATGAGATCAAACTTCACAACAAGAAAGGTTTCATGAGCAATAAATGATACAGAATTTATACCAATCAAAAAATAATAATATATATAGTTTATTCAAAGGGAAACTGAAACCATTGGAAAAAAATTCTGAACACAAAATTGATGAAACATTTAAAATGAAGACGTGCAATACACATTGTTAAAAATGTAAAAATTGCATTACAAAGTGATGAAGCATAAGGCATACATGGCAGTTCAAGAACATTGATGGCTTACTCACAGAAGTTAACTTGCGCAAGCTTTTGAGAGTCAATTACACTGAACTCCTCTCTAGAGCGAAAATATTCAAGGGACCTCCCTTGAAAGAATTACAAGAACCCCCACATGAATTACAGTGTTAAACAACAAAGTATCGTATTACTTACAAAAATTTAAACTCCCTTTCTTTTACTTTAAAACTCTTCTGTTTACTGAAATAAGAAGCATTTAAGTCAACGTGTTACAAGGAGTATTTAAATAACAGGCAAATATTACTAAAAACAAATCATTTAAAGTTGTGAAATTACAATGAGTGTATTAAATATTATTCCACAACAGAGAACTCAAAGTCAATTTCGGATAATTTGACTTTCTATTCTCTTATATATTTTTTTTTTTACATTTGTAGTCTGTCTAAGAATTTCTAGTGCTATTCTTCTTTTATAAAAAAGTAATATTGGAACTATATATTCTAAGACATGAACAGTAAATGTTAAAATAGTTCTTGGTAATAACAACAGCAATAGAAGACACAAAACAAGAAGAAAAGAGAAAACAAAAAAGGGGACAATAGAAGGCACTGGCAGGCTCACTATCCATGGAGTTCAAACGGTGCACAACTAACCCCTGAGAGTTTCTCGGTTATGGAAAAAATAAAGTTTAAAATTCTCATGCTTTCAACGGTGTTACCCATCAACTTATTTTTGGTAAGGTTTCTACTAATATATTTAATTAGAGGACTTTTTCTAATCCAGAGGAAAGTAGTATAACTAACCCAACATAGTTTGCTTTGAATGGTTTACTTTAAGTCTGGCAGACACAAATTGTCAACAAGAAGCTGAAGATAAAGTATGAAATTCATTCTATGCATCATTTGGAAAGTGGCTTGAAAGGAATAGAAGATATATTTTAGGGAAAAAAAGCTTATATTTTTTGTCAAATATATATGCATCAGAATTTATTTTGTTGGTACAAAATGATTTTCGACTAACTGGACAGAGTTTATGGACTTGTTAGGCTCCTTTATTATGTAGATTTACACAAGTCCCACTTTTTGTACTCTTTACGTACCTCCTTGGCACTCTGATATTTATAAAATTACCATACCATTTTTTCTAAAAAAAAATGTAATAGCAAAGGCCAAGTTGTGATAGCATTTAAACAAATTATACACCACTTAAACATCTAAATGTAGAAGTAGCCAAATGAAGCTGAATATTCCAAAATATTACAACAGTTTAGACAAAGCAATAAAGGGTCCTAGGTTCCACAACAAAGACTCCAGCTTTAGAACAGTTGCTCACATGTTAATTTGATAATGACCAAGCGGTGAACCAGGAAGGTTATGTTCTAACATCATAATGAATGAAAAGGCGAATTCTACAGAGAAGCAACAATGAGGTGAACCACGCTATGTGAAGGAAGTCACAAACAAAACATTTAATCACTCTTTTCTTGAATTATTCATACATAAAGTACAGAAAGGCAGGGTACATCCTGTATAAATCTGATTCTGTCAACCATATGACTTCTTTTCGTGTTCACCTCCTTCACACTAAATATTTTCAGCACTCTTTTGACTAAAATTTATAGTGAGTTTGATTCTCTTGGTATCATAGGATGAAAACATTTCAAGACTTCTTTTCCTTAAAAACTGAGAATTCCCTAACGTCAATAGACACATAGTTCCTAATAACATCTCAAATTTCTTCACCGCAGGGTGGTTAGAGAACTTTGGAACTTGTTTACTAGCTTCAGGGGCATAAGTTGGACCATGCCTGAAAGGGCAAGTCAGGCTATAGAAAGCTGGAATAATGAAGGTAGTGGTAGTACAGACAAAAACAGATGGAGAATTTGTCCCAGTGATTTAGTGGACCATATGGAAGGAGAGAAATTTGAGATGTTATGAGAGCATTAGTAGTCCTTCACATAGATTAAAATGAACTGCATTATCGTTTCTTGCTATTGGTGCAGTTCTGAGTATGTAGATGATCCTATAGCTATTACAGATATTCTAGGTTCTTTGTAAGATGAAGTAGGATCTAGTTTAGATTTGCTGAGTATACTCAACTGTATGTAGCTCCATGATGTAAATTTGGGATCCCAGCACTAACTGAAGATTTATACACAAAACTGCTACCTTTGTCAAAAAAAAAAATAGACACATAGTTCCAAACTCCGTGGAAAATAGGCCCATCCCTCTACCCAACTCGACTAAAATACCAGACTTTGACCACTGCCAAAGCACAGGGGCACATTCATTTCACTCTAGCTTTAACCACATTTTCTATCACCACTAAATACTTGTCAAAGAAAATCTAATTTAGGCATCACATTAGAATCTAAAGATTACACCTTTCACATGTCAAATCTTGATTTCAGGGTTACTGTACTGAGAATAGCAGCAAAATTTACATATAAATGAATTTATTTAAGAAAATTGTCGCATCACACTTCACATGGAAAAAATATTCCACCTTGACAAAAATTAAATAAATTATTAGTATTAGTTAAAGTTAAAGATTAAAGTATTACTATTCCCCCAAAAAATTATAAAATAAAATGTAAAATAGTGGAAAGAGAATGAAATGAAAAAAAGAATTAAACAAAGAAGAATAGAGTGAGAGTAAAGAGCATATTGGTGGCATAGCTTCACCATAGCAACTCAATGAAGAATAAGAGGTAAAACAAGAGAGGGAGAACAGGGAGAAGAAGAGGAACATTCACGTCCACAACACACTCCAGTCACCTTGATCTGAATTCTAGTATGTTATCCACAAAATCTCCTTTTTGTTTTTGATAAATACTATGTAAATTTCTTTTATGGTTTCCTTAACTTTTCTTTTTCACTTTGACTATTTTGCTGTTTGTTCTGATCTTTCGCTATATACTATCTACTTAAATATTTAATGAATTGTATATATTTGGCAGACATGTTTTTCCAGTTTAGTGTTAGATTGTATTCAAAATGATAATGATTCTCTCTGATTCTGGTCAATTCTACTTCATAATTAAAGGTTCATCAATTACCGGGTTGACTTAAATAACAGAAAGAAAGAAAGACCTACAAATTTACATTCATAAAAGTGGTAAATTACATTATTTAACATATTATGATTATTTAATGGTTTCTGAAAAGTTAAACTCCAAAGATGCAAAATAGAGGACATTGAACATGCACTATTCATCTCAAATAGGGGGTATATACCATGAATGGTACTGAATGCTAAGCACCAAATCAGCTCACATACTAGAATTTAGTCTTTTACTTGGCACAAGATAAACATTATTTTCCTACAATCTGTAGTTGCCCCTAATACGAGTAAGATGGTCCTTTGTTCACTTTACCAATAATATAAGCTAGTGAGAGGTGAATGCTAAGGAGTAGAACAGTTCATAAAGAAGACAATTCCTAACAAAGACAAAGAATTTTAAATTTTAACAGTACAACAATAGCAAGTAAAACAGTTAGACATATTGCCACCGGAAAAGACAGGTGAATCAAGAATAGTGGACATCAAGAGCAAACATGGACATTATAATCCTTAATCATTGAATGGGTTAGTAACTGAGACATCCAAGTATGACACAACTAGAAAGGCCATTACCTGGATGCCTGCAGCCTGCTCCTTTTCGTTTCACTCAAAGTTAACACATTTAGAACTGGTACTCATCTTAACTTAAGCAAGAGATTGTGCTTTAAAGAGACTTCAAGCTTTAGACTTCCTTTTGTCAACGCTACCAGATGGAACGACCCAGGATATCTCACTTAATCAGGATATATCTCTCTTTTCAGCTCTTGCCAGACTTCAAGGCCTTTAGGATGAGGATTTACATAAGTCTTCATGAATAATTTCTCTGAGGAAGCTATGATAGTGCTCAAAGACAATGTTGGGTCCACTTTTCCTTGATCTTTGAGCCAATTATACATTGAAAGCCTAATTGTGGTTCTTGGAATTGTGTAGTTTAGGTAGGATGGAAACGAAACTAAAGTAGACAGTGGAAGACCCAAATTATTCAATAGAAAATCAATCTTTGCCTCAAGTACCTCTTTCCTTTGATTGAGTATTTGCGGATATATTTTCAGCACTGAAGCAACATGCTTTCGATCCAAACCAGCATTTACCAAACAATCAAACCTCTCTTGGAGCTCCACCCCTTTCCCTCGAAATAATTTGAGAGCTTTCTCCATTCCACTCGAGTTCTCAGCAAAACCCAAATCTAAAAGGAACTTAGTTTTCATCATTTTGGATCTTAGCTCCTCCTCAGCTATTGGTAACCGTTCAACTTTGGCTCCACGAACTAAATTCCTCAAAAATTCTGGATTCTCCTTGATCACACTACAAAGCCGCTTCTTCCCTGTATTCAGGGTAGTTAACAAGCTTGTAGCTTTCTTCAAAACACACGAGCCTAGCAATGTAGGGTATGAATGAATAATATTTCCAATCTCTAAGACAGGCATCTCAATTTCAATCAAGAACTGGTAGCATTGCCTCATATTGAAAACAAATGTGGTTATTGGAATTTGTGGCAAGTGTAGAAATACATCAAGTAATTTGGGTATCTGAATACCAAATTTCAACCAGAATCCAATTAGCGAAAATGTAGTACGACCGGAACAATCAAACAGAAGACCAGGAACTTGACAAATTAACTTTCCTAATTGTTGATCAGTCAAGCCCAACCCGTTCAAGAAGCATATGAGCTCGAATAAGTGGCTCCAATCAATAGAATTTCCATTCAATTGCTCCTCAATCCAACTATATTCAACTCCTGTTTTCTTTAACTCCTCAACAACTTGAAAAAATTCCTTGTGTACATTCCCAATCAAAAGATGAGGACTTGCACTAACAAGCTTAACAACAATAGACTGATCTATCCCAACCCCGTGAAAAGAAGCAAGCTTCAAGTCCAAAACTCCAGAATCATATCTAAAAACTTCTGGAGCTTCAGCAAAAATCCTTCCTATCTTATTTCTTGAAATACCATAATTACACAAGATGTGATAGTTATCAAGCAACCTATGATCATCATTCAAAAACATGAGATCTCTAGGAAGAAATGGCAAGTACTGACAAGGTTTCAGACCAATGCTCTCAAAGAATGGTTCAAATTCATTGATTGGATGATATCGCAAGAATCGAGTTAAAGAACGTCTAATATCATTTTCATTATCAATTCTTTGTAATAAGTTGGAAAGAAAAAAAGGTGAGTTTTTACTCATATGTTCAGCATCCATAAACTGCAAACTTCTAGTGGAATGCAAGTAGTCTAGCAAAACAGCTTGTGCTTCTTTCTTCACTGCACGAGGTATATGACATTCTTCTTCTTCTTCTTCTTCTTGTTTCAATTTAGGTTTTTTAGCAGTTGCATAAAACCTAACCTTTTGGAAGGACCCAAAAATGGGTTTAGAATTGTTAAAAACATAACCCCATTTGAGAATTAATGGAGCTGTCAGCTTCTGCAAATGCTTCATCATCAATGGATAGAGAAGGAGAAATCTCTCTATGATTTCAAGAAATTACTGGTTTGAGTAGCCAAAGTTCGCACAAAAGGGTTTTGCTGTTGTGCTGCTTTTAGTTAGGGAGCCGGGGACGAGTTGCTCGAATGGTAAGCAATCCTCAATTCCAAGCTGAAGATTGTGAGTTTGAGTCAACAAGGGAGCAAAAGGTGGTAGCTCCTAGGCGAGGGTAAAAAAAAATTAGGGAGTCAGGGAAATGGTAGACCTATCAATAATGTTTTTTTTTTCGATCAAAGGGATAATGATAAAGGTTTATTCTTAACTAGATATTTTGGGTTCGAGGCGGAGTATGGAGAAAACTTTATTGGTAGTCGACATCGGGTGGAAAATAAAAAAAAAACTTAGAATATCTAAAATGGTGTTTTAACTATACATTTATCCATTTACTTTTTTATCTATTTAAAAAAATTATTAGGTTTGGTTTCTTACCTAAATACTCTCTTTGTCCCTAATTACTTATCCACTTTTCTTCTTTTAGTTGTCTCTAATTACTTGTTCATTTTGACAAATCAAGAAATGACAAATTTTTTTACCTATTATACCCTCAATTAATTACTTTGAAAAATAGTGAATTTCTTGAAAATCTTAAGTTATAAATTCATTCACTTCATAATTAATAGGAGTAAAATGATAAACTCACTATGTCAATCATTGTTTTCTTAATCGATTTGTCAATTTAAAAGTAGACAAGTAATTAGGGACAAGGGGGTACTTATTGATTTTAGGGGTTGTTTGGTAGAATATATAAAAGTAATGTTAAATAGAGTGTTTTAGTAACACATGTATTAGTTATACTTGCATTAATTATACATAAATTATTTGTATGCATTGTTTGGTTTGATGCATTAAAAATAGAATGCATTGCATTAAAAAAATAAATTACAAAGATACCCTTCACTATTATGATGAAAAAGATATAAAAATGGTATTGAGTGGCAATTGGGTCTTTAATTGAGTTAATGCATGAAAATCATTGCACTGCTAATACATAAAAATTCATGGTATTAGCAATACACATTTTAATACACAATAGAGTCTATAACTAATGCATTAGTTATACATAGTTTGAAAAAATATACCAAATAAGGTACTAGTAATACACAATGTTAATGCATGCATTATTCTTTTAAATTGATTTTAGTCATTTTAGTATTGTCAAATTGATTGATGTATAAAATTAAAAGTTGAGTGACACGTCATTTACACACATTTGATAGAAAATAACAAAAATATTAAATTTTATTTTATTTGCAATCAACCAGGCAACCACCTCTTAATAATTAGTTGACAGTTTCGATTTAGTTAATATACTAGATAATTTAAGGCTCGTGATACAGGCCTAATATTACAATATTATATATATTTAGAATGGAAATTTAATTAGTTTTCAAAAAGAAAAACTATTATGACATTTTCAAATAAACAAGATAAGAAATAATAATAAAATATCCGATGCTCCAGTAATTATTTTAACATCATGTCAAACATATATATTCGAATTAAATGATATTCTTTTTATATTTTATTTGAAAATTATTCAAGAGAATAGATTAAAATTATGAGTCTCAATATATTAACAATTTTCAAAAAATATATGAAGCAATAAAGTCTACTGATCCATCTATAGATTAATTTTGAATACTCTTATAAATTTGTATTATATGTGTTTAACCATCTTTAGCGAAGTCCCTTCTTCCCAACCGGAGTTAGGCAAGTTTAAATTGGAGTAAACAAACAAAAATAATGATCTACTTGATGAAAATTAGAATGAATCATCTCATTCTTTACAAAGTAATGAAAGGATGAAAAAAAAATTATGACTTTATATCTTGTCTTTATATTCTTTAAAATTAGGAGAACAATTTAGTATAGTAAGAAAAGAACTTTTTTTCTATAGTAATTTATATACCTGGTGAATGAATGTTTACCTCAAATAATGAGAATTTAAAAAATTTAACAAAATATAATATATATTGCAGTAATTTAACATGAGGTAGTTAAAATAATAATTTGCTTAAAATGATTTTAACTGATGATAAAATGATAGTAATAAATAAATATATGTTTCTCAAAAAATTATATAATGACATATGTTACGTGAAGTTTGGGATTATACATAAAAAGAGAAATCGAGTAAGTTAGATACTTCAAAAATTATCTTTAATCCAAAAAGAAAAGCAACACCATGAGATTAAAAAGTCTAAAGAGAACCAAAGGAAAGGGCATAACATGCTCCAAAATTTTTGTTCTTGAAGAGCGTGATCAGTGGTTGCATTCCTTATGAGTTAGACCTTTTTTTTTCCAGGATGAATTAGACCTTTTGAGAATTGTAATTGTGATTGATATTGGATTTAACATGTTAACTGGTCCATTATTATATTCATTAGAATGTTTGAAAAATGTGAATCAATTGAATTTTGTTGAAGATTTTTTGTATGGACAAGTCCCAAAAGTAATGTGTTCACTAAGAAATAGTGAATTTTACTTGTGTCTTATAATTGTTTTACAAAGGTAGGGTCATTATGTAGGGAATTGATAAAAAAATGAATTTCTTAATGTTGAAAAGAATTGCATTATTGGTCTTCCTAATAAGAGATCTATACCGAAGCGTGTAATATTTAGGATGCAAATTAGAAATAAAGGAAGAGAAATTTATTGGTATAAGACACGAGAGGGGAGAGAATTGAGGAGTGAATGTAATGAAGAATGAGTTAGTGTCTATTTATTTTTGTCATAGACTTAATTCTAGATTTTTTTATATAATTTATAGTTTCTAGAATAATCATGTAACTTATGGAGGAAATTTAGCCACTTGAAAAAAATATTTTGACAAATTTAAAAATAGAATTTATAGAATTTTAAAATAAAAAATATATGAATGACCATGTTATCCTTGATCGGCCTCAACTTCATATTTCTATATAATAGAAAAATATCAAATTTTGGCCCAACAACTTCAAATTTAATCAAACTTACATTAGTTCACTATTCAGATTAATATGTTTGAAATCAAATAAAAGTAAAAATTTGATTATATATTTTAATGAAGTACTACTCTTTTATAATCTAGTATATATTTTTAGTCTACTTTAAATGCAAATATATCATCCTATTCATTTTATTTGTAAAGTTACTTTTTAACATTTTCTAAAATATATTTTTTATAACTAATTTTATTTATTCTTTAATTTCAATCTAATATATATTATTAATTGATCACACTTATTTCTTTTCAAGTTTATTTAATAGAGCCAAAATAAAAGTGAAAGTAATTAATTATATTTTTAAATAATGAATTTTTATATTAAAGTAGGCATTTTTAGTAAGTATAATGAATAGAAAAAATATTAAGAATTAAATTAAAGTAATAGTAAAATAGAGTAATGGGTAGATATCACAATAACTCATAAATAAAAAGGTGAAGTAATAACAAAATGAGTTAATAGTAATAACAATAGCTAAAGATGTTTCTAGAACTATTTAGTTATCTTGTTATCATTCTTGGTAGATTTTTGTTTGCGTGAAGTTACATTTTTACCTTTGATCATCATTCACTTCATATATAAAAAGTTGTTTCTAGAATTATTTATTTTTCTTGCTATCTTTTCTAATAGATTTTTGTTAGAATGAAATTACATTTTTGGGATTGGTCATCTTAAATGCAAATATATCATCCTATTCATTTTTATTTGTAAAGTTACTTTTTAACATCTTTTTCTTTAATTTTAATCTAATATATATTATTAGGTTTTATCACACTAATTTCTTTTTAAGTATATTAATTAGAGCCAAAATAAAAGTGAAAATAATTAATTCATAATGAATTTTTATATTAAAGTAGGCATTTTTGATAAGCATAATGAATAGAAAAAATATTAATAATTAAACTAAAGTAATAGTAAAATAGAGTAATGAATAGGAATTACAATAACTCACAAAAGAAAAGAAAGTGAAGTAATAACAAAATAAGTTAATGGTAATAACAATAACTAAAGATGTTTCTAGAATTATTTAATTTTCTTGTTATTATTCTTGGTAGATTTTTGTAGCGTGAAATTACATTTTTAACCTTGATCATTATTCACTTCATATATATAAAGATGTTTCTAGAATTATTTATTATCTTTTTTAATAGATTTTTATTATAATGATATTACATTTTTACCCTTGATCGTCCTACCACTTCACTCTTCTATATAATAGAAATTTGGGACCCAATTCGTGGTTAGAGCACTGCTTTTGTGAAATTTAAATGTTGAAAATTAAATTTAAAAGATAATTCGTCGTAGTGGAATAACTTTGGAAGAAGTGAATTTAAATTTCGAATTTTATTTTTATTTTTGTATGTGAAAATATTGAAGTGTTGATTAGACTTATTGGAATAGTTAATACAAGGAAATTATCTATAATATTTGAAGTTATTTGATGGAGATTCGATTAACTGATTTTGAATAACAATTGTAATTTAAAATCACAAAAAAAAAATATACGTCTTAATAGTTAACAAATTATTGTATACTTTGATAATATATTTCATGAATATATATTATTTTGTCGTATTCAAACTGGTATCAGTTCAAATTATTTCATGAATAAATTATTTTATTTTGTGTTGTTTATGCTTTTTGTGAAAATAATACTTTGAAGTCTTATCAGTAAGTTTGAAAACTGAAGACTACTATTGTCAACATTTTCTCCTCTTTAAATAGGGATATATAAATGATTGTTATTGCATTTGCCTTCTCTCTCCACATGCTACCATTAAAGTTTTCAAAGACAATTGAGGAGAAATTTTGGGCCGGGTTTTCACCTATTAAAGTTAGGGATAAAGGTCTGAAAAATATTTCAATTATAGTCGAATTTGTTGTTGCGATACTAAATTTTCATGAGGATCTATTACCTCCCTAGACTATTTAATATCGTATTTTAAACATATATATTTGTCCACATGGACATAAAAAATAATACAAAATTATAAATAGTAATGTGTCCACGTGGGCACATATATACCTTTAAAATACACTATTAAATAGTTCAAGGGGTTAAAAATACGGTATTAAATAGTTTAGAGAGGTAATAGGTCCTCATAAAAGTTTAGTATCGCAACAACAAATTTGACCAAAATTGAGATATTTTTCAGACACTTATCCCTAAAAGTTGCAAGCAATAATGTGATGGGGTTCAAATTTGGTTTGATTGCGATTCCTTTTATTTTTTTCCCTTTTCACTCTGGTTTTCATTTTTTTGAAATGGCACATGAAAAATACATCAATCATTGAAGAAAAGTACAATGCCCAAGATATTGAAAACATGAAATCTCAAAATGTAAAAAATACATATAAACAACAATATATCAACCATTAGACTCTAGAGTTTACTAGTGTTTACCTTTATAACGAAAAAACTGAATTTATAGATGAGATTTAAAAATATATGGATTGAATTATCTAAATATGTGGTTTGTATATTATAAATTGCATAATAATCAATACATATGAACAATGGAAAAAATTTACAATTATGGAATTGACATGAAATACTAGTTACGTAAATAGAATGAGCATGAATTCCAGTGCTAGAAGTTGTAGTGTCACCGAGCAAATTTGAATTTATTGGTAATTAACAAATCAACAAATAATAGAGCTTATGAGTTGAAGACAACAATGTATTGCTAATGAGTGAATGAGTTTCGAATTAGAATACGATCAGATGGTTTACAATGAGTAGATAGAATACTATTTTATAGCTTAACTTTGGGGAGCAATTTTTTGTTGTTCTCGTCCTCATAAGTCCACTAACTCACATTTACTTCAGTTATGTAACGACTGGTGGAGATCTCGAATTTCTCCGTAACAGTTAGACCACCAACTTATCTCAAGCTTGTCATATTTGGTCATAGTCTGGTGTTTGATCTTGTTTTTTCGAAGTTAGACGGAATTCGCCGATATGACACTAATCATGATTGTCTTGACTTTGGGCTTTTTATGGTCAAGTTTACCCTTAACACACGTTATGAAAATATTATTTGATGTTATCCCAACTGAGTTACTTTTAACTTATTCTTCATGTCACGCATCACTTCTTGTTTTTCTAAGTCTCGAGTCTAACTTTTACCCTATCTCCCTACTTTTTGGGTAGTAAGACCATCTCCAACCCACCTCTATTTTACTCTTTATTCTCTATAATTGGAGAGAAATAGAGAATTGAGACTCCAACCACTCTCTAAAAAGCCCTCTATTCTTTTTATTTATAGAGAGGTGAATAGTAATTCTCCAAATTCACCTCTCTATTTCACTTTATCATTATTTTAATATTGAGTAATTTCCCTTAGATAGTCACCCATGTTTGAGAAATTACCTAGTAATATCACTTATGTTTGTTTTAGGATTATAATATCACCCAATTTTACCTATTTTCCTCAAAATATACTTGACACAAAAAAAAAAAAAACATTATCTCTTTTCTAATGGAATGCCATGCCACATTTTTAAAATTTATTAATAATATATTTTTTAATTCTTTAAATGTCTG
This sequence comes from Solanum verrucosum, assembly GCF_900185275.1. Taxonomy (NCBI): domain Eukaryota; kingdom Viridiplantae; phylum Streptophyta; class Magnoliopsida; order Solanales; family Solanaceae; genus Solanum; species Solanum verrucosum. Next base: position 45,950 of record NW_026020274.1, read on the forward strand.
TAGGCTCCTAATACTAAGTAGTTTAGTTGTGGAATGCCTACATTAGGAATTGAAGTGTTTGTGCCCCTGTTGCGTGTCTATTTATTTCAAACATTTAACCACCATTATAAATCGAGGTTTATTTTAATACAAGAAAATAACAATTTAGATAGATAAAGGAAATAATAGATAATTAAAATACGAATTTCGTGGAAATAATATTTAATTAAGTATTTTTTTTACTATTTACTTGAAAAATACTATGTTATTAAAACAAGTAAAAGTAATTAATTAGTATACGTGTGATATTTATTATGTGCGTGATTCTCTTCGCACAAAATATCTCCTTATTAATCGTAAAGATAAAACCATGTCGATTCCCACAAGCAATCGAGAGCGGAGCTAACCTTCGGTTACACAGAATTTAGTTATATTTATGATTTTAAAATTATTAAAAAAGATATAAAATATTGATTAAGAACTCTCTACTTTAAAGAAGTAAAATTTAAAACTTACATGTATGCTTAAAATTAGACACACGTGTCTATGCTAGCACGCAGGGGCGGCTCAACGTAATCGGAGGCCTAAAGCGAAATCTTAATTAGAGGCCTAAAATCTAAATAAACTTCACATGCATTTATTTAAAATTTATTTTTCTTACATTTTTAAATGCAAAGTATTACCTAATATTTTTTTTATATATATAAATGATTTATTCGATTTCTTTTTCAATTATTAGTTTTAAATAAGATTTTATTAATTCAACATTGAAAAATATTATTTTACTCGGGCAATCATTATATGAATTGTTAACATAGTTCTACAAGTAATACGTTGACAAATTTCAAATAAATATAAGAGTGAGAACCATAGCTTTGATGAAGTTGATAATTTGGTTACCCCACATTTTACTATGGTTGTTGTAATGCTTGAAAATCTAAGAAGAAATGGAAAAAGAATTTACAATTCAATTTGTTCAATACTTTTTGACTATTAATTGATATTTTTGACAGAATATTACTCTAACTTATCAACAATTTAAAGAAGAGAGTATAAAAGGAGTTAAAAAGAAAATAATGTGAGTATAAGTAGAGAGAGTGTAAGAAAATAAAACAATACTTTCTTGATCTTTTCTATTTGAATTGGGTTGAAGAGAATAAAATAATAATTTTAAATATATACTTTTTATCATAAATAATTAATGTTTTTCTTTAAAAAATTAACACATAATTTATTCTTGATAAAAAATTGAGGCCCCTAAAATTGGGGGCCTAAGGCCAATGCCTTATTTTTGTATACATAGAGCCGGCCTTGCTAGCACGAGCCCAATATCTATTGTTTTAATTTATGTGATATCGATAGAATTTAGAAAGTTAATTAAATTTTAATATGATTTTAGATATATTAAGTTGTTAGTTACTTTTTGTTTGCGCAACTTTAATGTGAAGAGGTTCATTAAGATGTCCATAATTAAAGTATTTTTCATCATCGATTGTTGAATCTATACTCAAAGTAGCTACAAGATATTACCGACATCCAAAATAATAAAGGTATAACTAAAGAATATGAATTTAAAACTAAAAAATATAGCTAAAACGGATTTCATAATTTCAGAAAAATTATACACTAATTAAGTTAAAATAGAACAAATGAAATAATTTTTTCAATTTTTTCCAAAACACACTAAGCAGGCACGTCGATAGAGACGTGACTGCTTCACCGTGAAGTCTCTTTTATATAATAAGAGAATACTAGTTTGTATCTTTAATATTTTATTATTTTCTGAGTATAATAATTGGAGCAATGAAATGTCTCATTTCAATATCTGCGGACCATAGACTATATACGTCCTAGTCAATAAGTCACACGGACAGCCTACAGCTACTGATGTTATTTATTTTAATCTTCAAATAATTCGTCTGGACCCCCTTTTTCTCCTTTTGAGTTAATTAGAGTTTATAATCTGATAGGGTAAAAACATATTTTTGCATAATATGATATAACTTGTTTTCTTACTAAATGTAACAATAATGAATGAAAGTAGTGTACATAGTCCATAGAGCGCACTAGGCTCTCTATCGACAAATATCATGTTTTCAACTTTTATTTGGGTTGTCGGCCTTTGAAAAATCTTTCTAATCAGAGAAGTACAATCAAATAAACAAAAAAATGTCTAAACACGGTATAAATACTATCGAAAAGCAGGGGCACAAACACTTAAAGAATTGAATTAAAAAAATATTATTAATAAATTTAAAAAATGTGACATGGCATCCCATTAGGAGAGAGATAATGTTTTTTGGGCAAATTACAGAAATCACATACTTTAAAGACAAAATTACAATTTATCCCTTAAAAGTTTATAATTACAGAAATCCCTCATTTTCGCGCATCAAATTAGTGTATCAGCGCTTATATTATTGTATCTCGCGCATCAGATTAATGTATCAACGCTTATATTATTGTATCTCGCGCATGTATCAGCACTTATATAACTCTGATACATTAATCTGATGTGCAAGATACAATAATATAAGCGTTGATACATTAATCTGATGCGCGAGATACAATAATATAAGCGCTGATACATTAATCTGATGCGCGTAAATGAGGGATTTTGAAAATTTGTAAAACTTATAGGGGATAATGGTAATACGTAAACTAAAAGGTGGAATTTCTGTAATTTTTCCATGTTTTTTTTGTGTCAAGTATATTTTGAGGAAAATAGGTAAAGTTGGTGATATTGTAATCCTAAAACAAACATAAGTGATATTACTAGGTAATTTCCCAAACATGAGTGACTATCTAGAGAAATACTTTTTTAATATTATTTCTACTATTTGTATCTAACATATTATTTTTCATATAAGGTTATTAATTAAATTTCTAATATTCGTAATTTAAAAAAATATAATATAACATTTAAAAAAACATATTATTTGGTATATACTATTTTCATCCCGAATTAACAATATTTTAAATATTTTTTTTTCAATTTTCGTCACTTTAAGAGATAATTTGATATTATTATTGATTTTCACCACAAAATTTAAATGATAAAATGAAAAATTTAATTTAAAAATACAATACATGACATAATAATTTAAATACAAGATAACAATACAACACATAATATAATATTTTTAAAATCACAACAATAATCTAGTAATCCGGTAGGTCGTTTTCAGATTTAACAATATTCAGAAGAAAGATAGTGTATGATCTAGAGAATTGTTGTGTTTGTGATTGCGGTTGTGCTTGTTGATTTTTTTTTTCAATTTTTCGTAGTTGTTCTTTAAAATTTAGAATAAATATAATTTTTTACTAAATAAAGAATTTTAAAAAATAATAATTTTACATAACATGAAAATTATATAGGGTGATTATTTTGAAAAAAGAAAGAACGTGTTTATATTATGAAATAAAAAAATGAAATAGAAATAAAAATAATAATATAATATTGAAGAGAGAGAAAAATTCTTTTTTAGAGAGTAAAATAGAGAATTGAGTTGGAGTTGGTTGTTTGAAAAAATAGACAATTCTATATTTGAAGAGTAAAATAAAGTGTAGAGTTGGAGGAACTGAAAAGAGGAGTAATTTATCTTTTTCTCGGTAGAAAAGCATAGAATCACCCTAATACATTTTATATAATTGCCTGGTTAAATGCCTTGCTAAAAAAGTCTATTTGAAATAAAAATTGATTAATGAAAGAAAAAAAGTGTAAAAGAATTTGAATGACAAAGTTGTCCCAGATTGTGCTACCAATTAAGAAGAATTATTATATTTGGAGTTTTTGAATAAAGACTCTAGTGGGTGTCTAGAACTATTTTGAGGACTCAGATGATTGTTTCTTCTGAAGGATTAAATTATTTTGCTCTAAAAAAAACAAAGGGTTAACAAGTTAAACAAAAACACGAATATTAAAGATAAGTTATGTTTTCTTTATTAACATATATGTTAGTGGGTATCCCAGGAGAATGTTGATTACACCGATAATTTTGCATGAATCCCACAACGAGTGATTCGAGTAAGCATAGTTAACAATGGAGACTGGAGAAATTGAACTGGCCAAACAAACTTCAAACAAGTACTTCTATTTGATTTCACCATCTATTTTTATTTGTGCCTAACATTTTCTCAATTTAACATAAATTATTAATTTCATCCTTAAATTATTGAGTCTCTTAAAAAATATTTTTTTATTTGACTAACTAAATTTAAATACATTCTAATATGTCACCTGACATAGCAAGAAGTTTCAAACTCTGATAAGAGATGAGACTCATAATAAAAAGTAGAAGTATTGAAAACACTCCTAAATTTGGAGAGAATTTAAGCGGTGTTACCACTCATATTTCAAGATTGAGGTGTATTTAATTTCAGTTAGTCAAATAAAGATATCCAATCAATAGTTCGAGGATGAAATTAATAATTTGCGTCAAATTTAAAAGTGTTTTCAATTATTCTCTCTATAAACAAACAGTAATAATTTTATTATATATTTTTTTATTATAATAAAAAATCATATTTTGAGAAATGATAAAAATAGATTAAAATTAAAGTGATGAATTATCTCTAAATTTTCTAAACTAAACAATAAGCATGAATATTTATTTTGGTAAAAAGAAGTCATAGTTGTAAAAGTTCACTTGTTAAAGTTTACCTATTTATGAGTTCACACTTCGATAATTTGTATAGTCGACTATTCATAATCATGAGATGTGTTTGATTGTGCATATAGTTAAAAAAAAATATTTACTCTTTCTAGAAAAATAATAAATTGCATGACTCTCTTTCACCTTAGAAGGTTAAAAAATGTCTACAACTTTCAAGAATTAAAGATATTAGATGTGGTGCAGGAATTAGTATTGCATGATTTATTTTTATCAAGTGTTTGATTCATTATTTCCTACTTTATCTTGTGTTTGAATTAAAACTCTATAAAAAGCTTCTTTTCAATTATACCCTTGTATTATTATATAATTGGATCAAGGTAGATAATTATTGGACAATGTTATTTTTTTTATGACCTTTTAACTAGCTAGGTGAAGAACAATTTTGTTGTCATGATTACTATTTTTTCACTTGAATTATTTGAGGATAAATAATTGTCATTTTAATAAATTTAGCACTCACAAAATGACATTTTTCAATTTAAAAAGGATAAATCATCTACTTTTAAAACCGATAAGACGGTAAACAATACTTAGTAAAATTGAGTAAACCATCTACATTTACACATAAAAATTGCAAGTTATAGTTTTAATATGTATGCAATTTTATAAATTATTCAAAATACAAATAATTAGAAAACCCACACACATATATTATACATTCAATTAAGAAACATCATGTGGTGATATATTTGCCTTTATAATTAGTAAATGTTAAATTCACATTTCAAAAATTGTATTGAATTTATTTAGTAACAAACAACTCTCTCTAATAATTTATATGCTAATTTATTTAAATTAATTTACTAATACAAATATAAAACATAAAATCAAGAAAATAAACAAAATGATTAAAATGATTTGAAGGATATTTTTGTCTTTACATAGACTTATCCCATGGTATTAAATCCTATGTATTACTAATACCTCCAAATAGAAGGTATTAGTAATATATCATCTAATACCATGCAGGGTGTATAACTAATCCATGGATGAGTTATACATAGGCCCAAATTCTTACCAAACATAGTACTATATAATACCTTACATAATATATGAACTATTTCTCCTAATACTTCCTATCAAACGACCCCGAGTGCAGTATTATTCTAGCATTCCCGATGCAAATCCAAATTTAGTCAGAACCAACGTAGGTACCAGACACGAGGTGTGAAGCCAAAAAGGAACCTAAAGAATCTGTGTCCTTCTATTACCTAGCTGTTGCTAAGTCTTGGAAGGCAAAAGAATTGTGCAACTCCATCTTCAACTAAGAGTAATGCAGACTCAGTTGCTACAATAAACCTCTTTACATGCTGCAACTAGTTAGTTGTTGAATCTGCAGTCTAGGTAGAGTCCATAAACAAGCACTCTGCCCAGAAGAAAAGTTCAGAAAAAACGCAGAGCAAACAATAACTAGAAGATTCAATGAGTCATATATAGCGAGAACAAGATTGTTCAATTCACGCTTAGTCCGAAACTCAAAAGGATCTAACACATAAAAGCAGGATGGACAGAGAAAATGAAAATTACCACACTGCAGGGGAACTAATAGTTGTGACTTCAATAGAAAACAGGAAAGACCTGAAGAAACAAAATTCATTTGACTGAAAGATCATGAGTATGAACCATAAAGATGAAAATCGCACCTCATTTGACTGATCATCATGACTCTAACGTCTCACACATGTCACATATGACTCATATAGATTAGGTATCTCATCCTTGTAAGGAAGCACAAATTCTGAACGAAACATAGGTTCAGATATATACATAGCTCGAGAAAAAGATACTTTCTGATTCAGCTTCTTCTCCTCTAAAACTTTCAGTACTTGATTTCTAGGAATCACTCTCTTGTCCAGGCTAAGCATTAGAAGTGCAGGATTACTAATCAAGTATTCTGGTTTGCATCCGAGTACCCTAGTGAAAACGTCCAATGCTCGCAGAACTCTAGCTTCTGACATAGCCAAACAGAGGGGTTGCTTTCTGAACACAGTCATTATATCCTGATCACACCATCCACAACTCCTGAAAACTCCCATTTTGTTTTCCACTGTTGACTTACCTAGTGCGATAACTGCAAGAACTCCGTACATGAACATTCCAGATGTGGGAGAAATCTGTAAATCCTTTTCAGCTTTGTGCAATATCTCCTCTAGCCACTCGAATTTTTGCAGAAGTATACGTGGTTTCTGAAGTATAAGTTTCTCGATTTGGTCATTTGAAAAACCAAATTTTTGCAACAACAATATTTTGGGTTCAAATATTTTGGACCATTGACAGCAAGTAAATAAGGTGACCTCTTTATAAGTTTAACCAAAGTTTCCTCATTACTAACTAGTTTCCTAAGAAAATCCAAATTAGACCTCAAATGAGAACCTACTGCATTATACAAAGCTTTCCCGTCTGCTAGGAAGAGATCAACTAGGTCAGATCCAGATACCCTCACTTCTCGCAGACACTGAAACTTGGGTTTAAGGGTTCTGTTTACATCAGAAAAAAGCAGTCTCGGTGTAATAGAAACTAATTTCTTGATCTCTGTCCGTTCTAAACCCATCTCTTGGAAGAATTTGATTACCAAATCAGGATTCTTAGGTGCTTTCACGCTGTTCAACTTGGCAGCTGCAGCATTTGCTTCATATCTGGAGAATCCCAGTGATTTGATGAGGTAGTTTGACAAGAGAGGGTTCTGAGAGTGAACGGTCGCACTTGTTGAATAGCAAAACTGAGACCATGATCCACTAATGAAAAAAAGCTGCCAAATGCCAATGTACCAAAACTTAAAATATTTAAGAAGCACAGTTTCATTAGACAACATTGCACAAACATTGATAAATGACAATGACAATAATATAATATAAACAAGCTGTTTTAGACAATGAAACAAGGGATAATGTATTCGAACAGCACTTTTTACTTGGAGAGAACCAACATGTATCTCCTTGAACCATAATTACGGGAGATCAAACTTCACAACAAGAAATGTTTCATGAGCAATAAATGATACAGAATTTATACCAATCAAAAAATAATAATATATATAGTTTATTCAAAGGGAAACTGAAACCATTGGAAAAAAATTCTGAACACAAAATTGATGAAACATTTAAATTGAAGACGTGCAACACACATTTGTTAAAAATGTAAAAATTGCATTACAAAGTGATGAAGCATAAGGCATACATGGCAGTTCAAGACCATCGATGGTTTACTCACAAAAATTAACTTGTGCAAGCTTTTGAGAGTCAATTACGCCGAATTCCTCTCTAGATCGAAAATATTCAAGGGACCTCCCTTTAAAGAATTACAAGAACCCCCACATGAATTACAGTGTTAAACAACAAAGTATCGTATTACTTACAAAAAATTAACCTCCCTTTCTTTTACTTTTAAACTCTTCTGTTTACTGAAATAAGAAGCATTTTAAGTCAACGTGTTACAAGGAGTATTTAAATAACAGGCAAATATTACTAATAACAAATCATTTAAAGTTGTGAAATTACAATGAGTATATGAAGTATTATTCCACAACAGAGAACTCAAAGTCAATTTTGGATAATTTGACTTTCGATTCTCTTATATATTTTTCTTTTACATTTGTAGTCTGTCTAAGAATTTCTAGTGCTATTCTTCTTATACAAAAAAAGTAATTCAGGAACTATAAATTCTTAGACATGAACAGTAAATGTTAAAATAGTTCTTGATAATAACAAAAGCAATAGAACACACAAAACAAGAAGAAAAGAGAAAACAAAAAAGGGGGACAATGGAAGGCACTGGCAGGCTCACTATCCACGTAGTTCAAACGGTGCACAACTAGCCCCTGAGGGTTTCTCGGTTATCGAAAAAGTAAAGTTTAAATATTCTCAATACTTTCAACAGTGTTACTCATCAACTTATTGTTGGTATGGTTTCTACTAATATTTCAATTAGAGGACTTTTTCTAATCTAGAGGAAAGTAGTATAACTAACCCAACATAGTTTGCTTTGAATGATTTACTTGAAGTCTGGCAGGCACAAAATGTCAACAAGAAGCTGAAGATAAAGTATGTAAATTCATTCCTCTATGCATCTTTTGGAAAGTGTGCTTCTAAGGAATAGAAGATATATTTTAGGGGAAAAAAGCTTATATTTTTTGTCAAATATATATGCACCAGAATTTATTATGTTGGTACAAAATGATTTTTGTAACTAACTGGACAGAGTTTATGGACTTAGACTACTTTATTATGTAGATTTACACAAGTCATACTTTTTGTACTCTTTACGTACCTCCTTGGCATTCTGATATTTTTAAAATTACCGTGCCACTTTTTCTTAAAAAAGAAGTAATAGCAAAGGCCAAGTTGTGAAAGCATTTAAACAAATTATACACCACTTAAACGTCTATGCATAGAAGTAGCCAAGAAAAGCTGAGTATTCCAATATATTACAACAATTGAGACAAAGCAATAAAGGGTCCTAGGTTCCACAACAAAGACTCCAGCTTTAGAACAGTTGCTCACATTTTTTTTTGATAATGACCAAGCGGTGAACCAGGAAGGTTGTGTTCTAACATTATAACAAATGAAAAGGCGAATTCTAACGCTATGTTAAGGAAGTCACAAACACAACATTTTAGTACTCTTACTTGGATTCTTCATACATATAGTACAGAAAGGCAAGGTAAATCCTGTATAAATCTGATTGTCAACCATATAGCTTCTTTTCTTGTTCACCTCCTTTACACTCAATATTTTCAGCACTCTTTTGGCTCAAAAAGTATACTGAGTTTGATTCTTTGGTACCATAGGATGAAAACATTTCAGTATTTTTTTCCTTAAAAACTGAGAATTCCCAAAGGTCAATAGGCGCATAGTTCCAAACTCCGTGAAAAATTGGTCCATCCCTCTACCCAACTCGACTAAAATACCAGACTTTGACCACTGCCAAAGCACAGGGGGCACATTCATTGCACTCTAGCTTTAACCACATTTTCTATAACCACTTAATACTTGTCAAAGAAAATCTAATTTAGGCATCACATTAGAATCTAAAATAACACCTTTCACAAGTCAAATCTTGATTTCAGGCTTACTGTACTGAGAATAGCAGCAAAAAAGTTACTGAGTTTGATTATTTTGGTATCATAGGATGAAAACTGAGAATTCCCAAAAGTCAATAGGCACATAGTTCCAAACTAGGTGGAACATAGGCCTATCCCTCTACCCTTCTAGACTTAAATACCAGACTTCGACCACTGCCCAGGGGGCACATTTGAGGGCATTTCACTCTAGCTTTAACCACATTTTCTATCACAAATAAGTACTTGTCTAAGAAAATCTAATTTAAGCATCACATTAGAATCTAAAGACTACACCTTTCACATGTCAAATCTTGATTTCAGGGTTACTGTACTGAGAATAGCAGCAAAATTTACATATAAATGAATTTCTTGATACCAAAATAAGAAATTTTCAAAGATTTCAAAGTGAGGTTACCTTGGTAGCAGTAGAAATTGCTTCATCATCTTTAGAAAATCCAACTGAACCAAAGAGAGAGTTTTCAGATAAATGAGGCCCGGAAACAGCTACTGGTAACAGAGAAGGTAAGCCGCAGCTGCCAGTATGTCGAAACCTATAGATTCGAGAAAGCATGGTTTTCAGAAGAAGAACCGAAGCTTGAAATTGAAAAGGGTTAAACCGGAAAAACGTTAAAGCGCCATTGCCTACTTTTATTTTGTCTTATGGAAAAAGGGGAAAATATATATTTTTAACTATGTGATTTGAAGGCAATAGACTTCCATTGTACTCCTTCCGTCTCATTCGATATGTCATCCCTTTCTATAAATAGTTGGACCACAATATTTATTATTTTATGAAATTTATGCATAAATTACCATATTTTGCCTATTATACCCTTGATAGAGTAGTTAATTAATCTTGAAAATATATTCATCATTTATTATAAAGTTGACTTAAAAAAACATTAAAAAGTAGAAAGGTAAAGTTACATCATTTCTTAATGTAAGTACAAAGTAAAAATGTGACATATAAACTGGGACGGAGGGAGTATGTCACTAAAACATGTATGTCATTTGTTCAACTTTATATAAGTTGAATATACTTTCACGCATGATGTGAATTGCCAGTAGGAAGGGGCAAGAAAACTTCGATATGGTAATTTTGGTATTCGGTTTTTAAACCTATTATATCATTATCATATCAATTTAATTCAGTATGATTCAACACTTTTTTTAAGTTCAATTTCAGTATTTTTGGGGTATGGTAAATTGGTAATCATAATTTATTCAACTTCAACTAATATATATTTATTTAATAGAGTATTATGACTTCGATAATTCAAAAATGATCTCAATTGTATCATACTAACATTACACATATAGAATATTTATTCAAAAGAAAGTACAAATAACTTCTTTTGTTAATTAAAATTACATTTCAATCAAAATAGAATAGTCAATTTCAATCTTGTATACTCTTTATATTATTAAATACTAACAAATATGCAACCTTGTATATTGGATCAAAGCTGAACTGGCTGACTTATATGATTTGTACATCAAAAGGATAGGAAAATAGAAGCTTTTCAATTTTCTTACTTCTTTTGGCTGACATGCAAGAAGCTTACAAACTCTGTTGGTTATCCAATATTGTTAGTTTCAGCTGGGAAAAATGGATTTCCTTAAATCATATTGACATTGTTGTTGGTTCAGGTTTTGCTGTTATCCACTATTTGGTGAAATGGAAATAAAAAGGTCATCTTTTGTGATAAACAACGGAAATAGAAATGAAGAAAAAGAAAGGCAAAAAGGCACAACACCTACTATAGCCCACCTTTCCCAGACCGTACACGTGAGATCATACTGGATATGTTGTTGGGTTTGTTTTCTCTCTGATGGATGAGAGGAGGATGTATGATTCCTCTTCGAGAAATTCTTCTACCTCGTGAGAATTCGATCAAGTTTAATTTGAGTTAGGAGAATCATAACCTGATTGATTCGAGGTATGTCTCTTCGTAATGGAGATTAGAAATCAGGAAAAACATTATTCCTTTTTGTAACTGCCAAAGGAATCAGTTATCAACAAGATCAGTTGAATCCAAACAGCTTCAAATGGAAACCTTGATTTGCCATATAGCTCACAAGAATTCAGACTTGTAAATATGAGGGAGGTCTTTCAATAAACTATGCCCCAACTCCATCAATGATTTTTGGCAACACCAATCCTGTTTTTCAGAATTCAATATGAAAAGAAAGAGGCCAAAAAATCTACCAAAGGAGCATAATTTTCTTGAGTGGTTAATACAGATCAGGTATCTTATCCTTGTAGGGCAGCACAAAATACTCCATGAACTTTGACTCTGTTAACCTGACAACAGTATAGAGCATCAACTCTCTCCTCTTAAGCTTCTTTTCGTCCAAAATTTTCAAGACTTGCATCCGAGGTACCACTCTTTTTTCCAAACTATGCATCACAAGTGTAGGGGTAAGAAACCAAGTAAGCAGATTTAACACCAAGCTCCTTCATGAAAAGATTCAGTGCTTTCTGTATTCTAACTTCCGAGAGGGCAAGACAATAAGGTAGCTTCCGGAACATGGGGAGTATATCATCATCAGACCATCCAAAACTCCTGAAAATTCCAATCTTTCTATCCAACATAGACTTCTTTTGGGAGGATACCACTCGAAATCCATACTGAAATATAGGGGAATAATACGGAACTCGAAAATCATTCTCCACTCTATGCAACAAATCCTTAATCCTTTCAGGCTTTTGTGTAAGAGGGCAACAGGAGGTTCATGTGGTGTTGTGGTGGAAGCTAATTGAACTGCCTCCTTAATCAGAGCTTCAGAGTTCATGTGTTTTGAGGTGCTCCAGCCGTGGGAGTTGGGTTGTTTTTCTCCAGATTTCCCCGCGGTTGCCTTGTGGTTGAGGCTCACTAAACTAGAATGGCTCATCTCCAAGGCCTTCAGGTTGCACAGCCCTCGCGGTACTCCGCACTGCAAGAGTTCCTGGTTTCATCTAATTGTTCAGATTCGGTCCAAAACCATCCTGACTTGTTACATCATCCATAAAAAATCACAAGTTAAGGCCAATTGGATTTTACAGCTTAAGGACAGTAAAAATAGGATACAATTGATACTAAACATTAGATAAATATGGCAAATATCAAGTGCACATTCAGAGGGCAAAAAAGTCTATCGACATTTCTGTTGCAATTTGACGCTTTTATAGAAGTAAATGGAATCCACATGGAAATGAGAAGCTAATTCATCTCCACACTGTCTACTTGGAACCTGGATGGGAAAAAATAATGCTTTACAATCACCAAAAGGGCAGAAACTATGTTTTCTTTAGACAAATGTAGATTGAGCATTATGTTAATTAAAAGCCTGGAGAGTGTATTCTGTGTCACCAAACATGAATGACCGACTAATTTTCGAAGAGTTTATAGGACAAATTCTACATCCTACAGCTCCATTCCCAAGTGGGCATATCTTTCACAAAGCACCAAATCATCGGAATTTCGTTTAAATCACAGAGTAATTGTAGAATAGATGGAGTACCAAATTATTTCGAGTGAAACAGTATGAAATGAAAGAGACTCTTCAACCTCAAATTAAGGACCAGATAAATACAAAAGCTCAGGTGGCAATAAAATGGATTGAATAGCAAACAACTCGTAAAATGTTCCAGAATCAAATCAGAACAGGATAGAAGAATATCCAAATGGGAAGCAAATAAATACTTGACTATTTCTCAAACCTCCAATGACATTTTCCCTTTATAAGGACAGAAATGACACCGACTGTAATTTTCAGAATACAAACTGAAAAAAAAGAAACGCAAAAATATATCTGACTACAAAATATGATTTTGAAAAGGTTAAACTAAAACGGCTAGGGAGCCGCAGTTTTCTTATGTGATTCATACAAATCAGGTATCTGATCCTTGTAGGGCAGCACAAAATAATCAATGAACTTTGTCTCTGATAAGCTCACAACAGTATAAAGAGCCAACTTTCTCCTCTCAAGCTTATTTTCATCCAAAATTTTCAAGACTTGCATCCGAGGTAGCACCCTTTTTTCCAGACTATAGATCAAAACTGAAGGCTGAGAAGCCAAGTAAGCAGGTTCAGAACCAAGCTCATTAATGTAAAGATTCAATGCTTTCTGAATTTTGACCTCTGACTGAGCAATACAATAAGGAAACTTCCTAAACATCTCAAATATCTCATTATCAGACCATCCAAAACTCTTGAAAATTCCAATCTTCCTATCCACGGTACACTGCTTTTGTGAGGCTAATGTATGAATCCATAAGGAAACATAGGAGAGTCAAGCGGAACCCGAAAATCATTCTCCACCCTATGCAACAAACCCTTAATCCACTCAGGATTTTGTGCAAAATACCTAGGATTTCTAAGCACGAGTGTTTTTATTCCCTCATCAGGAACACCACAATTTTTCAACAACAATAGATTAGTCTCCATAATATTATGAGCACCAAAAGTAAGCAACCAAGGAGCTCTCTTTAACGCCTTCACTACATTTTCATCACTACCCAAAGTTATCCTAAGACGATCAATGGTAGGTCTCAAATGAGTATCTAAACCTCTTTCAACAATTTTTGAATCTCTAGCAATTACATTCACCAGGTCCGACCCGGATAACCCGATATCCATAAGGCACTGGAATTTGGGTTTTAGGGTTTTGGAAACATCTGATAATAGCATTTTGGGTGCTAAAGAAACCATTTTTTTCATCTGGGTATTGTCCAAACCGATTTGTTTCAAGAAATTGATGACTAAATCAGGATTCTTAAAGGTTTTCAATGAAGTTACCTTGGAGGATGTAGAGGCAGCTTCTTCATCGGAGAATCCGAGAGAATCAACAAGGTATTTCACCAAGAAATGGGTCGGGGCAGGTGTAGAGGTTGATGAGTAGAGATATTGAGATCTGAAACGGAAGTCTCTATAGCCATTGCAATGATATATGGAACACTGAGTTGATACAACTACCGCTTTGCCTCTGAATCTGATGTGCATTTCCCTTACTAAACTTCTCTGCACTAATGGGGATTAGGGTTTATAGTCCCTCTTCCTGTGCTTGATGGACTGCAAGGAATTCACTGAATATTTTCAAAATTGATCAAATTTTAGCTTGCGTTTAGAATTCACCATTTCAAATTAGTGTTTGCATATTCGGGATCATAATTTTGAATTATCCCAATTCTCGGAAAAATATGATTTAATTTTCAATCATAATTTTATTTTTTTAAATATACAACTTAATTCACAAATTGACGTGAAGAAATTGTTCCTACTATACAAAAAGATTTTACTGTTTTCGTTTTAATATTTTTTAGTATGTTTTAGAAAAGAATATTTTTTTCAACTTTTACCAACTCTTTGCTGAATGAGATTCTACTTCTTTCTTGTAGTCCACAATATTTTACTTTGAGAAAGTTCATTTCATGGATGGATCATAACTGATAAAATGGACAGTTTCTACGAGAATGATTAAAGCGCATTGAAATATTTACCATTTTATCATAATTTTTATCAGTATTTTTGCCAAACTTAGATAATATCCATGTGTGTATACATGAGATTTAAAAAATAAACACATTTGATAAATGAGATCTCAATAATTAAGATTAAAATCTTCATTAAGTTCAAATATGCCCAAGAGAAGGACCGACTGTTAAAACAACAATTTGAGTTGAGTAAAATGACAAGTAGACACTGCATTATGTAAACTAGTCATAGGAAGGCTGGGACCAACTGCAATGAAACAGATAAACTTGCTAAATTATTTTGCTTTTTTATAGGATTTCTTGAGATTTGGGTAAGTAAAATTAAACAAAGAGAGTACATGATAAGTTTGTAAAATTTCTTTTTTATTTAGACTTCTTAAGTGACTTGTAGGAAGCAAGTAATATAAAACGGAGCAAAATATATATATATACACACACATTAGGGCTTGTGCACCAAAATAGATTTGTCTCCACTCTCCATAATGTTTCGAGCACCAAAATTAAGCAACCAAGAACTTCTCTTTAATGCCTTGACTATATTTTCTATCACTAACCAAAATTATCCGAAGGCAATCAATGGTAGGTCTCAAATGAGTATCTACACCTCTATAACCAATTTGTGGATCTTTTGCAATTACATTCCATAGTTTTATTTGATTTTGGATCATAGTTCTTTTAAATAAATAATATAAAACTCAATTCATAAAAGTTATATTCATCATATATTAGACTAATATTTTCAAGTTATAGCAGTAGAATTAAATTTTCAAATTGTAACAATAAAAAATTTTAGGTTGTAACAGTTTCTTAAAAAAAAAAGCTTTTTTTAAATAATTGTAAAAAATTGTTTTGAAAAAAAAAAAAGATAAAAAAAAATTCATTTTTTTTTAAAAAAAGGTAAAAAAATGGAAATAAATGTGTTAATTAAATTTGAATTGATTGAAGATAATTACTAATTAGCATAAATTAAGGAAATTCAAACTAATTAAGCATATTTAGTTTCCTTATTTCACTCTAATTTGTTAAAATTAATTAAAAATTCTGATTTCATCCATTTTCTTCCACGTTTCTCTCTCTTCGATTTTTTTTCCAGAAATCTTGTCACTCTCATCTAATTCATATTCTTTTTATTCAATAATCTATATTTTCTGGACGGCTTCTTATTAGTATTAATAAAACATCGTGGTAGATGGGATCTTTCAAGTTAGTGTTCTTTGCGATTTTTTATTTGTATTGTAATGCAAACCAAACGTTCAAAAAAATTATGAACAGTGATTCTGGAAAAAAAATTATTCAGATTTTGTTTTTGAATAATAGTTTTAATTATGGCGTTTTTGGTATGAATATTTACTTTTGAAATTACATAAAATTTGTTTGAAATTGGTATAGATTTTTGTATGAACATTCATTTTTTTGTATGTTTCTGGTAAAAAAATTACATAAAATTTATTTGAATTTGGTATATTGGTTATACCATGTTGGCACGATTTTAGAATTATATTTGAATGAATTTCGTATACTATTTGTCTAATAAATGACAATTAATAGTTAAAAGTGGTATTATTTTGGTATTATAGTGGCATGATTCTGCTGTGAAAAAGTGACGACTTATGTCATGAAATAGGTATAATTTTGGCATGAAATAGGTATGAAAAATGTGCATAATAATTATATGAAATTTGTATACTGATTTCAGATTTTTTGTTGTGTATAATAATTTGAATTATGGCGTTTTTAAAAAAAATGTATAATGTTATATTTTGGTATGAATATTGAATTTGTTCATTATTTGTCTAACGCTTTTTTTTTTTGGGTATATTTTTTGTTAAAAAAATAGATAATTTTTTCTTTGGAATTTGTATACTTATACTACCAAGCATGTATGACAATCGATAATGTTTTGGTACGATTTTTGGTTTGATTGAATTTTTTTTGGCATTATATTGTAATGAATTTTGAGAATAATAATGTAATGAATTTGGTATACTGTTTATTAAAGAAATGACAATTAATATTTCTAAGTTGGAATTATTTTGGTATTCTAGTGGCATGATCTTGGTATGAATAATTGATAACTTTTGGCATGAAATAGGTAAGAAATGTGTGAATAAGAATTGTATGAAATTTGTATACTGATATAACATATGTGTTTTTACTTTTGTATTATGTAATAACATATGAAATTGTTTTAAAATAACATATGTATTTTTACTTTTGTATGAATTTTGTAAGAATAAAAATGGTATGAAATTTGTATATTGATATAACATATGTCTAAAAGTTATTTGTACTTTTGTATGATATAATATTGACACAATAATTTATGATGAAACAGAAAAATATGCAATTCAAAAAGTGTTGGAGCAGAAATTATTGTCACCTAGTTCAAAAAGAACTGTAGGGAGACCACAACTTGTAAATAGTTTGCTGATGTGAAATTCAAGAGGTTTAAGATTATGTGCAGTACATGTCGTCGGGAGGAACACAATAGGAAGATATGTTCAAATTACCCTTCTGAAAAAAAGACAATATTTATTTTTATTTTGATTTGGTTGTTTTATTGTGGTAAACTCATGTTTTGATTTATTTTGTCTTTTAAGTTAATGAATTATAATTTCAGAATGTTTATTATGTGTGCTAGTTAATTATTTGTGTATTCAGTGTTTTTCAAATGTATACTCAAAAAATAGGTAATGTTTGTATGAGATTGATATTGACTGGAAAAATTAAGTCAAATCTTAGTATGAAATTGGTATACATTTGGTATCCAACTGACGTCCCAGTGGTAAAATTGAAAAACAACATGTAATTGAGATTTTAACTGAAATAGCCAACGTAAAACTAGTTAATATTGTATTTAATTTGTATAAATTTAGTATTGAATTGATATCCCATTGGAAAATTGTCATGTGGTTGAGATTTCAATCAAATTAGACAACCTAAACAAGTTAATATTGTATTCAATTGGTATCCAACATTATCCAAATTAGACAATCTAAAACAAGTTAATGTTTTATCTAATTTATATACACTTGGTATCCAACTTGAAATTTTAGAACAAAGACAAAAAATAAAAATGTATAAAATTAGTATCCAATGAGTATAAATCCGGGAAGAATAAATCTGGTTGTAAAACAATGCATATTATATATTGTTGTCAGAAATTGTAGCAAAAGAAATATACATCACCCAAAAATCAAAACATGTAATTAAAAGTCTAAACTGCAATAATTAATACAAGTTCTATATTTTCCTCTCTCTTCAATTTATATTCCGTATTCAAGTGTGATTTTTTTAATCATATTTAAGCTAAAACTTAAGAAATCCTTATTAAAGATTTTATGATCTCATATTATCTATATATATCAACAAATTTCAGAATTAAATATACTTATTTCACCAACAAAACAGTATTTTAGATATAGAAAAACACACCAAAAACAAGTTCAAAACTTAAGTAAAACAAAAATCAAGTTTTAGATTAATTAAAATAAAAAACGAAATCAAATTTTCAAAATATAGAATTCTTAATTCTAAAAAAATCAGATTAAAAAAAAATAATATCAAAATTTAAAATAAAACATCAAGAAAAGCAAAAAAAAAAAAGATTAAAGAGAGAAAATTACATGTTAAAATATACGGTACTAAATTTTTTATTTATTTTTAAATTAAAGGCCCCAATAGTCATTAATAAATAAAAGGTATTTGAATAAGTTAAAAAATCTCTTAAAAGGTGTAATAGATAATTACAAATTGATTCTCTCTCATTAATATTATTTCTCTCACCTATTAATTATATAAAAGGTTACTGCAATCAATATAATTAAATAATTAATAATATAAAAAGATTAATCATTTAATAAAAGTAAATTTTAATTGATTTTTAAATAAAGTTAAATTTAATTGATATGTTATAACCCATAATTAAATTGTAAAGAATTTTTTAAGAGTAGGTTTAAAACTCTTAATATTGTCTCTTAAATGTGTATATGGTGTGATTTTTCCATTCTAAATATTGTAAAAAGAACACATGTTCAACATAAAAAAAATTGTTTGTACCACATGAAAGGATTTTACTATTTTCATTTCAATTTTACTTTCTTTTTTAGTTTGTTTCAAAAAGAATGTCTCTTTCGTTTTCTACCAAACTCTTTGTCAAGCAAGATTCTATCTTTTCCTTGTATTCGACAGGATTTTTCTTGGGGACACTCAATTCTTGAATAGATCATAAGTTATACAAAGGATGGTCTTTGTAAGATAGACCAAAGCGCACTGAAATACTTATCACTCTACCATGTGACCCTTAACAGTATTTTTGCCAAACTATGATAATATCCATGTGTATATATATCTGAGACTTGAAAAATAAATGCACCTAATAATTGAGATCTCAATGATAAAAGATTAAACATCTTCATCAAGTGCAAATAAACAGACAGTTAAATAACAATGTTGAGTTGAGTAAACTGGAATTATGTAAACTATTATAGCCATAGGAAGCCTGGACAAACTGCAATGAAACTGATAAAGCAAGAAAATTTCCAGGCTGAAAGACTGAGATACAATTTTCAGCATCTAATAAAACAAATGTTCCTCAAAGTACTACTAATTTTTCATTATTTTCTTGTGTGAGATACACATCAGGAATTTGAGCCTTGTAAGGCAGCACAAACTGCTCAACAAAACCAACTCACTTAACTGGAGAACTTGATAGCAATAATGTTCTCTTGAACCCAATCTTCTAACCGAAAAGGGAAGCAGAAACCAACATCTCCGGTTTTAATCCCAATTCCTTTCAGAAGAAAATCTACCTTCCTCTCGATTGTAGCCTCTGATAAGAGTTAAACGAAAAGGCACATTTCGAACCATGGTATCCTAGTTAACTCCTGAAAACTGCACACTTCCTTCTCTAAAAGAAGCTCACTGATCTAAACAAAAGCATAAACTTTAAACTCCACAGAAGAAGAACATGCCTGATAATATACGACTTCCCATCTTTGTGGCTTCTCATTTTTTCAGAATTAAAGGTATGCTATAGAGTTATCCAAATGTGTACGTACTGAAAGCAACAAGACATAAAGAGAGAAATGATCTTTGGCAACACTGGAAAACATGCAAGTAGGTCACTGGAAAGCAAAACAAGTTTGAAATGAAAACAATACTTCAATGTAGTGCCAAAAATAAACAAAATGTACTAAGGAGCCACAATTTTGTTGAGCTGTTCATACAAATCAGGTATCTGATCCTTGTAGGGTAGCACAAAGTAATCCATGAACTTTGTCTCTGTTATGCTCAGAGCATAATAGAAACCCAACTTTCTCCTCTCAACCTTCTTTTCGTCCAAAATTTTCAAGACTTGCACCCGAGGTACCACCCTTTTTTCCAAACTAAAGACCAAAATTGAAGGATGAGAAGCCAAGTAAGCAGGTTCACAACCAAGCCTTTTCATGTAAAAACTCAATGCTTTCTGAATTTTATCCTCAGAGAGAGCAATACAATACGGTAACTTCCTGAACATCATGAGTACATAATCATTAGACCATCCAAAACTCTTGAAAATTTCAATCTTGTTTTCATACTTGGACTGCTTTTGCGCGGCTAATGTATGAAACCCATAAGGAAACATAGGAGAATGGAGCGGAATTCGAAAATCTTTCTCCAACCTATGCAACAAATCCTTAACCCACTCAGGCTTTTGTGTAAGATAATTAGGACATATAAGCACAAGTTTTCTTATTTTCACATCAGAAACACCAGAGTTTCTCAACAACACTACATTATTCTTCATAATTTGATGAGCACTAAATGAAAGCAACCAAGAACTTTTCTTTATAGCCTTAACTACATCTTCATCACTACCCAAAATTTTCCTAAGAAAATCAATGGTAGGTCTCAAATGAGTAACTAAACCTCTTTCAACAATTGTTCTATCTTTAGCCATTAATTTCGCCAAGTCCGACCCGGATAACCCGAGATCCATAAGGCACTGGAATTTGGGTTGTAAGGTTTTGTTAACATCATGGAATAGCAATTTGGGTGCTATGAAAACCAGTTTTTTCACCTGGGTGTTGTCGAAACCAGTTTGTTTCAAGAAATTGATGACTAAATCAGGATTATTTAAGTGTTTCCGTGAAGTTACCTTGGAAGATGCCAACGATGCTTCCTGTTTGGAGAATCCGAGAGAATCAACCAAGTATTTCACCAACTCAGAGGTTGTGCTTGTTGAGTAGAAACATTGAGATTTGATACTATTCAAGGAAAGGAAGTCTATAAGACCGTGAAATCTGGCAACAGCGGCCGCAGCGGCGCCGCCGCGGCCTCTGAATCGGAGGAACATATTGTTGAGCTCCTTTCTATTAAACTTAGCAAGAGTAGAAAACGCTTCTGCTTGGGGAGAAATGTTGCCTCAATGGTTAAAACCCCTTTTTGAATTATTATATTTTTGTGAGTTTCATATTTTAATTTGAGTGAATAGGGTTAATACTCCAAAACTATTAGATTTTTCTTTACTTAGATATGAATTCATTAGTAACGTATTAGTTTTTAAATTTTTTAATTAATGAATCACGAAAATCAATTAACATTTTGAATTTAACAAATATTTTGTTTTAGTGTGTAACATAGAAAACATATAAAAGATAATTTTATGTGTTATTGATTATAATAGTTAAATTAAGTATAAACGTTAAATGTTATTATTTTAGTATACATAAACAACAATAATTTACTATAGCAATCATAAAACTTTTAGAAAAACATTGTCACCGTAAAAAGATACTTCAATTCAAAATAAGTTTGGAATTTGTATTGTGAAAAATTAACTAGTTTTATATGGGTTGTAACAATGTAACTTGTAACCTAACACAATCCTCCTTTGTTAATTGCACTAAATTTTGGAAATAAACATAGACCAACTTCTCATTGTTCTCAAAGGTTCTTCCTCCCAAACTCCTACCATTAGAACTTCCTTTCCCCTCCATCCCAACAACGACATACCCACTGTAATTCCACAAGTGAGGTACGGGGAGGATGACGTGCATATAGACCGTTAGCTCAGGTAAACATATGAAAAATCAAATATGCAAAGCAAATATAGTAGCTAAGAAGTCATGCTGAAAACAATGAAGAGAAAAGTGATAACAACAAATAATATAATAATTGAAACAAAGGAAGCAACATATAATACTAAAATAAAAAAATAAGATAGTTGGAGAATAATAGTAACAATACTAATAACAGAACTAGACAGCACTCAACTACCTACTAACTTTGTACCCTAATCGTTGCCCTCCCACCCCCATAAAAAATGGAACTCCCCTGACGATGTTCCTATAATAGGATGAAGACATCTCTCCTTCAAAGAGGTAGCAAGAATTCGATTTCCCCTAGGGTATGGTACTAGAACGATACATTTTATTTATGTACCAAACACAAGACAATAATTAAAAAACCATACATTTTCCATGGAAAACAATTCCCTTCATACCAAACACACCCTTTTGTGTCATCATTTGAGTGTCATGAATGACACTCTCTTTTCCTGTGGCTTCTGCTACTTAACTGAAATTCTGAGAAATATTAAAAGCCTGTACTTAACTACAAGGCTAAATGTTGGTCAGGATTTAGACACAAAATTGCCAGCCATTGCTATTAGGCCAGCTTGAGAGCTATTGACATTAAAGTTTATCCATCTTAGAGAGTTAAAACTAGTAAAATTATGCATCACCGGCTCTGCTTCAGCTTGTTTCACAGAATGTTGTGTGTTTGCTACCTGCAATCAGTATGAATGCATGCTTGAGATGACTTCCAATTGCAGATCAAGTCCTTTCATCAAGCAGCAATGAGTCATCTGCAAAGCTGTTGCCATCACCGTCCTTCTCTGATCGAATGCCACAACGGTTGTCATTCTCGCATGCCTCATCCAGCACAACATACGAAGTTGCAATTGAGCCAAAATACTGCACAAGAAATTCAAAGATTAAGGTGGCATTAGGGCATAGTTCCTGGGAACCATTCGTTAAAGAAAGCACTCTTAGAATCAGACTCTTCCTAAAAATCCAAACAATATCAGCAAATCTATCTGTCAACATGGTGTTGTTCCTCACATTTTCTGTATAGACCATGAAATTACAAGAACGGTCTTTTTCCTAAAAATAATAATAGTAAAGGAGGTGTATCTGAACCTGCTCCATCAGCAAGGAGCAAGAGACCCATGTTTTATGTAGTGATGTCGGCATTGAACTTATTTGTATCTATTTAGTGATTTAAATTCACCTCGACTGATTCAACTGGTACCTGTTATATTCTACCACAAATCATTATATGCACCGGATAACTTTGTCTACCATCCAGGTGTGTGTCCTAGTGGTCAATAAAGTGGGTAGGAGAACCATGAGGTCTCAGGTTCAAATCCCAACAGAGATAGAAACTACTACGTGATTTCTTCCTATTTATCCTAGCCTTGATAGAAAAAGTTACATGGTACCTATTGTTGGTGGGAGGTGGGAGGTATCTCGTGGAATTAGTCGAGGTGTGTAAAAGCTGCTCCAAACACCACGGTTATCAAAAAACAACTTTGTCTACCAAGGTTAGATAAGTAGCAAGAAATCACCTAATACTTTAACAAACCATCTTATTAGCCAATCCTTAAAGGATTTGACATACTCTGGTGGTAAAGTGAAAACCCAATCTTCATATTCTCCATCCTGAATTGATTAATATTTATCATCGCATGCTAGGTTTAGATATATTACAGTCTTTTCTCAATATCTATGTGTTTTAGCTGCAAAATAATGAACTCATGAATGGAGAAGTGTGTTTTAGTAAGAAATAATTTCAGAAGTCCACTACTTTTTTATCATCGTGGTGTCTGAGTTAGCTTGCGCGCACCTCGACCAATTTCTCGGGATACTTGCTATTTCCCCACCAGTACAGGTTGTTGTGCCAGTGAATAACTTTGCTCATCAAGGCTTGAAAAGATGGGAAGAAATTATCTAGCATTTTTACTTCCGCTTGAATTTGAACCTAAGACTTTATGGGACTCAACTTTCTTCATTGACCACTAAGCCACAACCTAGGGTGCAATTTCAGAAGACCACTATTGGATGAATTTTGTACCGCATGTTTTTGTGTTGAGCTTTATAAACTCAAAATGAAGATTATTAAAGGTATAATATTAACACGATAAAAAAAATAAACTACTTCACCTCCCCTCCAAAAAAGATATCCATAATAAATGCAGAGGAAGAGAGGGGTTAGCCACGAGGAAGGAGGGGGTGGGGTAGTAAAAGTTGATAAACATCTTCATTCTCTTGTGTGACTCCTTGGAAAGAAAAGAAGAAATTAGTCACATAACAAAGCATGGATAATCCACAACACAACCCTGAGGCACTAGTGACAATCACAACAAAAAATCACTGTGTGACGGGTGGAAGATTCCAAACATCTGAATTCTAATACGTGACTAAAATAAGATGAATAAACAGGGGGGTTAGCTGAACCCGAAAGCTTTCAAAGTAGAAGCAACATTGCAGCTAGAGTGTGAACAGGTAACAAACATCATCAGAGGTCCATTCTTGTTGTTTTGGTGCTCCTAGCTCCTTAATTGGGAAGATGGAAGCCTAGTACATCGAGTTCATACTTGGCAAATAATTCTTCACCCATACTCTATTAATCAAACATATGCAACTTGTCAAATTAGTTGCATCATACAGGTTTAACTAGTCATAGACGATTGTTCTTTTTTAGAAAAAGAAAGGTTCATTGGACAGCAGATAAATCCCAAACTGATTGTTTTGAACGGTATAAAGCCCAAACTAATTCTTCTTCCCCTTTCTTTTCGGGAAACTAAAAGTTTCATAGATGCCTAGTGCCTACTATGATATTACCTAGAGGACACAAAGGAATGAAAATTCCTTTTTCACCTTTTTGAGAGATAGAAGGAGGGTAGGGAAACAATGCAAAAAAAACAATGTCTTAGTCAAGTAATCTCAGCAAGGAGATTTTATCGTCACCAAACTATCAGCAAATGAGAAACAAAATTCAGGGGATGGGATGGGTTTCCAGGAAGCATTACATTGTCAAGAACTCAAAATGATTTTTTCTGAACATTGTCCAACAAGCTCTGTGTTAAGTGTAGGACTGTTGAAATTTCACCCTTGAGTATAACCTAGGGGTTGATAATGATTTGGGCCTAACTATATGGAATAGATATGATACAGCTAAGGCTGACTAGTTTGGAATCTAGGCATTGATGGATAGATATAAATAGCCTAAAGGCTGATAAGATAAAATAATCATCCTAATCAATCACAATCTGCTGTAAATAAGCACAGATCACGAGTTCGAACTGTTGCCAGTGAACCAAATCTTCTGTTTAAATGGAGAATGGCAGAGGAACCAATTTTGAGGATAGGAGCAGAAACAGATTTCTCACTTTCTTATTCTCAAGAGCCTCTACTGGAGTTTCTTCCCTTTAGTTCAAAGTTATACATATCATTTTCGCAAGAGTTATAATCTCACTATGGTAGAAATTGCAAAAGACTAGATCGGCAAAATGAAATGGAGTATCAAACCTCTGGCGAACAAGAATATCACTTTTTGTATTTTTCATGCTGCTGAATGTTGTTGTATAGTTCACACACATCAGGCATCTTATGGGCAAGCACATAAGCCTGATAAAACTTCTGTTCTGATGGCAACAGAACAGTATACAGATTGTAATCTTCATCACATAGTTTCTTCTCAACTAAACTTCTCATGAATTCCAACCGGGGCAAAACTCTCTTTTTCATACTGAACATGAGCAGTGTTGGGTGAGAAGCCAAGTAGGCAGGTTTCAAACCAAGTTGCACCATGTAGAAGTCTAGCGCAGCTCGCAATTTCTCCTCTGACAGCCTCAAACAATAAGGTAAAAGCTGAACCAATTTGATTATGTCCCATTTAGACCAACCATAATCCCTTAAAACGCCAAGTTTTGTGTCTACAGTCGACTCTTTCATTGAAATAAACACATCAACTCCATGGATAAACAATCCCGATGCTCGAGAAATATTAAATTCATTTTCAAGTCTGTGAACTTTTTCCTCTACAACCTCAGGACTTGCCAAAAGAGTATATGGATTTTGAAGTATGAATTTTTTGATATCATCATCTGTAAACCCAATGCTCTGAAAGAACAACATATTGATTCTCACTCTTTCACATGCTTTAACAGAGAGTAAACATGTTCTTTTCTTGATAGCTTTCACTACATACTCATCACTACCCAAAATTTTTCTAAGATAACTAATGCAAAATTCCAAATCAGAAACTTCAAGGCTTTTCAAAATAGACACACTCCCTGTAATGACCTTGACCAAATCAGATCCAGATAAACCAAGCTGTTGAAGAATGTCAAGTTTGGGCTTAAGGGTTTTGTCAACATCACACACAAGCAACTTCGGAACTGCAGAAACAATTTTACCGATATGGGTTTTGTCCAAACCACTTTTTTCGAAGAAATTTAACACAGATTGAGGATTTCCAGTGGATTTCGAACGAGTTACCTTAGTGCTTGTTGAAATGGCTTCTCCTCTAGAAAATCCAAGCGAGTTCACGAGATAGTTCACCAAGAAATGTGTTTGGTCACATGCAGTTTTATCTGCAATTGTTGAATATTGAAACAAGAATTTGGAGTTGTAGATGAAAAAAAGCTGCCCTACGGCGGCGCAATGGCCGTGCGGTCGGAATAAGCGAGCCGCCATAGTTTCCAGTTTTCATCAATCTGAAAAGAAAGGGACCAAATTGGCCTAAGAATACTAATTATGGAGGACTTATAAATAAATTAATTAAAACTTGTTTAATGACAGACATTAAAAATGAAATTTGTTTGTTTAAATTTGATTCAGCAAATTTAAGAAAATAAAAAATATTTTTGGATTTTATGATTAATTCTATAAAAAAAAATGTGCTTAATGTATCAAAATCTTTTGATTTTTGTGGTCTTGGATATAATAAATTAGATGATAGGTGTAAAGAGTTATTACCAAATATAAACGATGATTTTTTTTAACCGATTAAAAAGAAAAGTAGGATAAACAATTTAAAATAGAGGAAATATATGTGCATATTTTAATTAAGTTAAACGGTATGATCCTAAGACATTCTAGAAATACTCCTCGGTTAATTTTTACTTGTCACTGTTTGACTTGACACGTTTATTAAGAAAACAATTATTAATTTATGTATTTTACCAAACTATCCCTATTAAATACTCTCTCCGTCCCTAATTACTTGTCCACTTTTGAATTGACACACATATTAAGAAAACAATTAATGATATAGTGAGTTTATCATTTTACCCCTATTAATTATGAAGTGGATGGAAAATTCTACATTTTTCAAGAATTTTCCAAAGTAATTAGTCATTTAATTGAGGGTATAATAGGTAAAAAAAAAATATCCTTTCTTGATTTGTCAAAATGGACAAGTAATTAGGGACAAATATAAAAGAAAAAGTGGACAAGTAATTAGGGACAGAGGGAGCAATGTTAGTCTTAGGTCTTAAAAAATAATTAAAAAATTAATATTTAATGATAAGGGTAAAATATGAAAAAAGCATAATTATCTTTTCTTAATATGTCTTTTTTTATATTATTCAATTTTTAATATGTTAAAAGTGATAAGTAAAAAATATACTTTTTCTATTGTGGATGAGAAATGAAAAAAATTGCATTTTGAATAGCAAAAAGACACCTTTTAGATTAACATAATTTATTTTGCAATTTTCAAGGTGGTTTTGAAGTGTCTAAAAGACAATATTCTCTTCGTTCACTTTTATTTGTCAAAGTTAAATTAGATTATATTAATTTGATATTTTAAACAAATAGTTAAATATTCAAAAATTATATGAAAAATACTATATTACAATTTTTTGAATATCAATATAATAAAAAAATGCATCATAAAATGTTAGTAAATTTTTTTATCATTTAACTTTTAAAAAGGAAAATGATAATTAAAAATGAACGAAAGTGGGAGTATAAAAGACATATGGTGTGGTTAAGATCAAATCATTTTTTTAAAAGCAAAGTTCTTTATCATTTTTCCTCATAAGTTCAAAAAATAACAAAAATGAAGTTGATTCACATCCTTGCTCTTCTATGCTTCCTTCACCTCAGTGCTACATCCTCTGGTATGTACCTTTAATCTCCACATCACTTAATAATTATCTTGGACAAAGTATAACTTTCTTTTTATTGATTTAAAAATCGTAAAATTACACTAAATACGTTATTATTGTTATTGATTAAAAATCAAGGGATGCAACAACAACAATAATTATAATTTAGATCTCAATTTCAAATAAATTCTGGTCAAGTGTTGTGTGGCCATAAAAAATTCAAGTTGAATTTTCAAGATTTTGGCTTCAAATTACTTACAAAAGGTAAAAAATAACTCCATTTTTTTCAAATTTTAAAATGAAACATGATCAAATGTCCATTCTGACTTTTAAAATAAATAAATTATGTGTGTGTGAACAGGGAGGAATTTGGAGAGGAAATGCAGTCAAACGTTGGTTTATGTGCCAATAAAAATGGAGAATTGTGAAATAGGGAAATGCATGGTCACTTGTGGAAAGACTTATGAAGGCACTGTTTTTGGAGAGTGCCCAAATCCTGATACTTGCTTTTGTGGTATTTATAGATGTATTCTTGTTTAATTTGTATTAACAAAAAAAATTCTCAATCAAAACAAGAAATTAATCTCAATTTGACATGTTCTTGACTCTTTTATTATGTGTAAATATTTGAAGTCCATAGTGAAAAAACTAAAAAGTACTCGATAATGTTTTCTTTTTGGAGTGGTAAGTACTCTTTCATTATTAATCAAAGAGATCTGAGTCTCTCGGGGTGCGGAGTCCCCTTGAGTTTTTGGCTAAAATCATCCCTCAATTATGACTCAAATCTAATGTACATCCTTATATTATCTAAGTGAACAAAAAACATCCTTATACTATCCAAAAAATAACAAGAATCGTCATTCAATCTATTTTTGTTAAGAAATTGATTGAACCAACAAAATAAAATATTTTTTAATTTGGCCACGACGAGGAGATCAAAGTTACCTAAAAAGAATAAGGATATGGATAGAAAATGAATTTTTCATTCTCAAAATTTAAATTTTGTGTGTTGTTAGTTTATATGTTTTTTTGCATCATCAAGTAAATTGACTTGCAACAATACATAAGTTCTGAAATATTTATACAGTATGTACCGATAGTTAGAAAGATTATGTAAAAAAAATCATTTCAAAAATATTACGTCCAATTATTTAAACATTTTCTTTAATAAAATATTTAGGGCGTATATGTTATATATACAATGCAATTCACATTTTATACAATGTACAGAAATGTTGGAAATTTAGTGAAATTACGTAGGTGTTTAGTTATGAAAATTAAAAAAAAATATTTTATTTGAAATTTTTGAAGTTGGAGTAGTATTTGGCCATATTTTTACAAAGAATATTTAGAATTTGAATATATTTTGTCTGAATATGATTTAAACCCTCAATTTCTAAAAATTAAAAAAAAATCACCTAACTTGATTAGCTTAACCATGTGTACATATATTCATTCGATTTGGCACATTTTTTGTTGGTAGCGTGAGTTTCTTAAAAAAAATAGACACAAGGAGGAATCTTGCAACTTTTTGAATAGTTCAAGGATGTACTTTAGGTTTAGGTGATACTTCAGGAATGATTTTAGCCAAAAACTCGAGTCCCCTTTGTTAGGAAGTGTTTTACCCCCAATCAATGGCGGAGGCAGAATTTTCATTGAAGGGTTCAAAAGAACAATTAAGCACGCTAACCGTATCCACATATAAACGAATCAGGTCAAATATATGTAACTAGATAAAATTTAACTCTACGTCAACAAGAACAATAAAACATAGGAATAAGCAACAAGCTAAAATGTCCAAAGGACTCGAACTCGCGAAGCCAAGAAGATTTGACGGAATCTTGAATCCACTTTACCACTGAACCAAGCCTTTAACATATTCTGAGGAGGTTCATTATTAAATATATACACGTAAATCAATAAATCAATCTTATATATATAATGTAATTTTTCGAAGAAGGATGAACCCCATCAGTACCTCCACCCCTGGCCCCAATATGGGACTTCCCAGAACCCCCCAAAAAAAAAAAAACTAAAAACTAAAAAGTAAACATGTAATTATGTTGCTAAATCATTTAGAAAACTCTTAATTATCATCTAATAATCTAGAATTAATCATGATAAAGTTGGTGAAGTTCGTTTTATTACCTTAAACAATATCGATGGATGGGAGAAATATTTCATTTTAGATTGTAATGGCCTAGTGATTTTTCAAGACATTATACTTAGGCAATTATAAAGTTTGCTTTAATTAATTGTTAAATCCCAGTATCTCTTCTTTATGCAAAAATAAAATAAAAATAAAAAGTCAAGATTTGCTGTCCTAATTGTCTTTGAATGATAATAAAGGACAATTAATTTTCAGTTGTTAATTCTTACTATTATCATTATTGTGGTTGTTGGGGAGATCATGTTAATCTCTATGCATAATAAAACAATCTATATTTCTATTATATAGAAGAGTGAAGTGGTAGGACGACCAAGGGTAAAAATGTAATTTCATTCTAACAAAAATCTATTAAGAAAGATAGTAAATAATTCTAGAAACATCTTTTTATATATTAAGTGAATTATGATCAAGGATAAAAATGTAATTTCACGCTAACAAAAATCTACCAAGAATGATATCAAGAAAATTAAATAGTTCTAGAAACATCTTTTGTTATTGTTATTACCATTAACTTATTTTGTTATTACTTCACTTTCTTTTCTTTTGTGAGTTATTGTAATATCTATTCATTACTCTATTTTACTATTACGTTAATTTAATGCTTAATATTTTTTTCTATTCATTATGCTTATCAAAAATGCCTACTTTAATTCATTATGAATTAAATATTTTCACCTTTATTTTGGCTCTAATTAATATACTTGAAAAGAAATAAATGTGATAAAAATTAATAATATGTAGGACGATCAAGGGTAAAAATATAATTTCATTCTAACAAAAATCTATTAAGAAAGATAGTAAATAATTCTAGAAACATCTTTTTATATATTAAGTGAATTATGTTATGATCAAGTGTAAAAATGTAATTTTACGCTAACAAAAATCTACCAAGAATGATATCAAGAAAATTAAATAGTTCTAAATATTATACACTTTAGTATAAATCTCTTATTAGGAAGACTAATACACAATTTTTTCAACATTAAGAACTTCATTTTTCATCTATTCCCTAATGGCCCTACTTTTGTAAAACAATTATAAGACAAGAGTAAAATTCATTATTTCTTAGTGAACACATCACTTCTGAAACTTGTCCATATAACAAATTTTCAACAAAATTCAATTGATCCACATTTTTCAAACATTCTAATGAATATGATAATATATGAACCAGTTAATATGTTAAATCCAATATCAATCACAATTGCAATTCTCAGAAGACGTAATTCATAAGGAATGCAATTAGTGAACAAGCTCTTCAAGAACAAAATTTTCAAAAATTTCAGAGCATGTTATGTCCTTTTCTTTGGTTCTCTTTAGACTTTTCAATTTCATGGTGTTGCTTTTCTTTCTGGATTGTAAAGATACTTTTTGAAGTATCTAATTTACTTGATTTCTCTTTTTATGTATAATCCCAAAATTTCACATAACATACATGTCATTATATAATTTATTGAGAAACATATATTATTTATTAAGTACTATTATTTTATCAACAGTTAAAATCATTTTTATCAAGTTATATAAATTATTATTTTAACTACCTTTTGTTAAATTATTGCAATCTATAATTATAATAACTTTTATTAATATTTTTAACATCTCATTATTTGAGGTATAACATTCATTCATCGGGTATATAAATTACTTTAGAAAAAAAATCTTTCGTTACTATACTAGATTGTTCTCCTAATTTTAATGAATATAAAGACAAGATATAAAGTCATAACTTTTTTTTATTCTTTATCACTTTGTAAATAATGAGATGATTCATTCTAATTTTCATCAAGTAGGTCGTTATTTTTGTTTGTTAAACACCTTTAAAACAAATTTATAAGTGTATTCAAAATTAATCTATAGGTGAATAGTAGAATTTATTGCTTCATATATTTTATGAAAATTGTTAATATATTGAGAATAATTTTAATCTATTCTCTTGAATAATTTTCAAATAAAATAGAAAAAGAATATCATTAAATTAATTATTTAATTCGAATATATATGTTTGACATGATGTTATAATGAGCACTGGAGCATCTGATATTTTATTATTATTTGTATCATGTTTATTTGAAAATGTCATAATAATTTTTCTTTTTGAAAACTAATTAAATTTCTATTATAAATATATATAATATTGTAATATTGGGCCCGTAAATGGGCCTTTCATTATATTGGGCCCATATCACGGGCTTAAAATTATCTAGTATCTATATAAAGTAGAATATAAAAACGGTGATGTGTCACATCTCAATGACCACCATTAGTATTTAAATGATATTTATCTATTTTATCTGATTTTTGAGCTTTTATCTCATTTTTCTAAAATATATTCATGATAAGAAAACACATTAAATCCCTGCCGAATATAAACAAACACGTTCTAATTTCACTAAATTACTTCAGCCTTGCATTTATCTTCTTTTAGTACGTTTCTTTTGACCTTTTGTCTTTCTTTTGATAACAAATTTAATAGAATTAAAAGAAATCACATTTATTTATGCATTTATATGAATCATTCTAACTTCTTTCATCACTTTACCATACTATAAATGAATGAATAAATAGTGTTTGCAAGCAAAATGTGCATGCTTTCTCTCAAGAACACACAACTACATATGCTCGATAATGTTTGCATATGAAATCATATATGCATCTGCATACAAAGATGCAAAATATGGAGTGAATGTATGTATTTTGATGTTTTCCTTACAGAAAATACATAAAGTCACCACTGAAGTTATTTCATATTTGTATAAAGACACTTTAATTTTTAAAGTGTTCTATCACCCCACAAAACCTTTTAATATATTTGTGCTTTTGAAAACACTTTTACTGTTTGGCAATTAATTCATTTTAAAACACTTTTACTGATTTGGCAAATACTTAATTTTTCACAAAAAATAATTGTTTATCCAAATAGGTGCTTCTGGCCTCCCAACAACAATGTCAAACATGCTCTGATAAAAAACTGCTTATTTTTAGAATAGAAAAGGGTTATATTTGCCCCTGTACACTTAGAAACGGGTTATATTTGTCCTTCGTTACACCTTTTTTATATATTTACCCTACCATTCAACTTTAGGCACATATTTACCCTCCAACGGTTAAGTCTCATATATCTATCTTTTATCATCCTATGTGACATCTACATGGTATGCCTACATGGATATATATTTATTCCACTTAATATTTCATCCTAATTTAATTATTATAATTTATATCCAATTTCAAATATTTTACCTACTCATTTAACTCATAAAACCCCAATCCTAAAATTGGGGTTTCAATCTATATTACTTAGATTTGAATCTTTTTTTTTCGTATTTCATGATAATTGTTTTTGAAGGTGGCAATATATTAAGAGCTCTGTTGTTACTTTCGTTGAGTCCTCTGTTATTCGTTCTTGATTTCGAAGCTAAATTGAGAGTTATGGTGTTCATAACTTTCTTTGGGATCAAAATTAAGGATGTTAAGTGTGTTGATAGAGCTGTGTTTTACCTAAATAAAAATTTAAAAATTTGAATGTTTGTGTTTATGAGGTGATGAAATCAGCCGGGGAAAGAATGGTGTTTACTGGTATGCCTAGATTTATGGTGGATTACATTGTGTTGGGAATTATTTGAGTGTATCTAACAGTTTTCTTGGTCTCATTGTCTGTCAGATGAAAAGAGATACGAAAATCATGATTCTTGTTCTTATTATATTCCAAATCTGGATAATGGCATTGATTACTTTACTCCAAAATTTAGCAAATCGTTAAAATATAAACGTATCAATATTGACGATTTTTTATCTAATATTTTAGGCCATTGTTAGCAGATTTAATAATTGTACTAAAAAAGTCAATATCGTAATATAATCTACGGTATAACAGTTAAATTCTTTTTTTTTTTTTGTGATTTTCTTTGGGAAAGTGACAATGAAATGGATTGACAGTCATGGATTAAATGGGTGGATAAAATATTTGAAACTGGGTATAAATTATAATAATTAAATTAAGAAGAAGTATTAAGTGAAATGATATATATCCATATAGGCATGCCAAGTAGATGCTACATATGATGATAAAAGTGGAAATATGAGACTTAATTGTTTGAGGATAAATATGTATCTAATGTTGGATGATAGGGATAAATATATCAAAAAAGTATGACGGATGATAAATATAACCCTTTTCTAAAAGCATAGGGACAATTATGACGGAGGGTACATATAAAAATAAAATATTCTTGAATAAAAATCAATCAAACTTAAGAGATATGTTGATTAATTAATTGATAAATATGTATATATGGAAGAATATTTTAATCTTTCAAAAGTAATTTTCTATTTTTATTTTTTTTAAGAAGCAGAAATTTTTAACTCGTGAAAAACTATTTTTCTTTTCATTTAAAAACTGTTTTAAAGATTTGACAAACACTTTTTTTTTTCTAAAAAGGAAAAAATACTTTTATCCTCTCAACAGCAATGCCAACTCTCAATCTTGAATGAATGATTCAATTATTTTAAACAATCAAAAACCCCAAAAATTCTGTTAATATGAAATAAAAGGAGTATCACCTATTTTAATTTCAAAAGCCAATGAATGGCTTCAACCTTGAGAAGAAATGAGAGCATAAACCCTAGAAGGTCTTGCCCAGTTTTGGGTTTCTGCCAGGATGCTTGTCAAAGCTCGAGCTATATTATTCAACTTTGAGGGTAATGGGTTTCTCTTTCGATACTCAACGGCTGTGGCAACTGTCCCGACCCATTTCACAGAGAAGTACCTCATCAACTCACTCGGATTCTCCAAACAAGAAGCTCTTTCTGCATCCGCAAAGGTAACACGCACTAATTCCTCCAAGAATCCAGCTTTATGCGTCAATTTCTTGAAACAAACAGGTTTTAACGACACCCAAATCAAAATCTTGGTTTTCAAGTTCCCAGACTTGCTATTCTATGATGTTGAAAAAACCCTTAAACCCAAAGTGCACTGTCTTTCAGAAATAGGGTTATCTGGTCCCGAGTTAGTCAAAGTCCTTTTCAGAGATTGGGCATTTTTTCAGAGAGGATTAGATAACAGTATAAAACCCCTTTTAAGTTCACTTAAAAAGGTGTTGGATAGTGATGAAAATGTGGTTAGGGTTGTAAAGAGATGTTCTTGGTTGATTAGTTACTATAAAGGTGGAACTATGGAAGCCAATCTGAATTTGTTGAGATCATTTGGCTGTTCAAATGATAAGATCAAGCATATTGTGCTTAGGAATCCCAGCATTCTTAAACATAGCACTAAGAAGCTTGAGGAATTGCTGCATAGGGTGGAAAAAGAAGTTGGCGTTTCTCCCGACTCAGCAGTGTTTCTCCACATTGTTAGTGTGCTTGCTAACTTGAGTCAAGAGAAAGTAGACACTAAAGTTGGAGTCTTCAAGAGTTTTGGGTGGTCTGACACCAATATTCTCACCATGTTGCAAAAGCTACCTTACTGTGTAGCCCTATCAGAGGCACGAATTCAAACTGCATTGACATTTTTGATGAAAGAAGTCCGATACAAGTCTATTTACATAGCTTCTCGCCCTTCGCTTTTAACATACAGTTTGGAGAAGAGACTAATGCCCAGGTATGAAATCTGGAAATTTGTCAATGAAAAGAATCTCATAAAGAGTAGGCAGGAGTTTTACACAGTTATGACATGGCCTGAATCAAAGTTTTTGGACAAGTACGTGTTGCCTGTCAAAGCTGATATGCCTAACTTATATGATTTGTACCTCAAGAGGATAGGAAAATAGAAACTACTTAATCTTGTTATTTCTTTTGATGGACGTCACGGTGATCTTTGTTATCAGCAAGGCAAAGTGAATTTTATTTGATCAGATTACCTTTCAAATCTACATTACTGTTAGTTCACTTGTTGCGAGTTAATAGTTATCCACTTTTTGGTGCTAGTGGTAAGTAGAAAAAGAAAGAAGACGGCTATATTTTTTAAGTTCAGTTGGTGCTTTCAGCAAGTACAAATGACGCAGTTGTTTTCTCTTTTCCTGTTGTATGCGTCTTAAAGGATTCGGCAGTATCATCTCAATAGAGAGAATAAAGTCAACTGCTTTTGTAGTTCTCTTCCTTGTTTATGTGCTATAGTTGCTAGTTGCTACCAGTTTACCTTTTGCTCATTTGACTGTAGCTAGGATGCTATATGGAAAAATATTGACTTTAAGTAAGTGAAATGTTGTCCTGGTTTTGTTAAGCTTATAATATGAGAAACTATACAGCAACAACTAAGCCTTAATCCCAAACAAGTTGAGATCGGCTACATGAATCCTCAATGACCATGTTTCTCCATTTAAGCTCAACTCATGTCATCATCTTGCCAAATAAAAATAAAGGTGAAAGATAAGCTTAACATATATAAACAGTAGTTATAATAATAATAACAAATATTAAAATTTCTCTATGTTTAATTGGTATATAAATACATGATAACGTGAAAATACTCAGAAAGACAATATATTCATAGTTTTATGTATTTCAATTTGGAAGAAGTAAAGAAGAATACTTTCCTCCTCTTTGTGTTTGAAAGAAAATGATTAATATAGAATGCCGTTCTTCCTCCTTGAATTTTCTAACAAGAGCTTGGTTTAGAACCTGCTTACTTAGCTTCTCATCCTTTAATTTTGGTCTATAGTCTGGAAAAAAGGTGGAGCCTCAGATGCAAGTCTTTATACTGTTCTGTGCTTAATAGAGTCTAAGTTCATAGAGTATTTTGTGCTTCCCTACAAGGATCAGATGCCTGATCTGTATGAATCTCACAAGAAAACTGTGGCTCCTTAATAGTTTTAGTTTACTTTTGGCACTAAGGGTGTTGCGACTTGCTTAAAAATTTATCCAGATATTTTGTTGCTTTTCTTTTTTCAGTTGGTATTTCGAATAATATCGTCTGTGTTGCCAATAATCATTTTTTTGCTGTTAAAGCAAAATACCATTGGAGTGTTTTTGCTATTCAAACTTAATTTGCTTTCTAGTGACCTACATCTTTTCCAAAAAAAAGCACCAATCATTCAACAAGTATCTCTAGTATTTGATAACATGTTGCTAGCTAATAAATGTCTCACTTGATGTCTTTTGTTAATGATGAACCACAAAGTGGCAGGTTCTATATCTTCCATTAAGTAGAAAAGCAAGTGAATGAACTACTCTAGAATTGCTGTTATACCATGAGGATATATTGCTTTTAACTCATTATACAATAATTTTGTGGGGTATATTGCTTGTACTGAAGTAAGTTTGGGTGCCTAAAATTACTTCTTATGTGGCAATAGACTCTAGTCTTAGTCAAATGCTTGGCAAGCTAGTTTTCATCATAGTATGGTGCTAAGCATATACATTATGTTTCTGCAAATGATAGTAGCTAATTAGCTTGTTCTTCGTGGAACTGCCATACCTTTTTCCTTTTTGGGGGGTGGGGTGGGGAAAATTTAGAGCTACTAATCAGAGCTGAAAGAACCCTTAAGTGGTTGGTCGATGTTCATTTGTTACATTTAGAGCTACTAATCAGAGCTTGCAGACTAAGTAATTTTTTTTTAATCATGTAGCCGTCCAGCTAATATTCCTATTGGTGCTACACTTTTCTGCCTTGAATACTGAATGATATTTGTCTCCATCATTATAAATTTCTTTAAAAAATATACTGTGGTGCAAGTTCTCCAATAGCTTGCAGTTCATGATAATCTTAAAATCGTTCTGAATTTATCGGGACTCACGAGCTATATAGTTGTAGGAATATCAAGTTAATATGTGTCTACATTTTCCACATCTAGATTTATTGTATTTGAATAATGAAATTCATATAGAATTATCCTATAGGAAACCTCAGGATATTCTGTGATTAATTACCTACCATATTTTACATAGTTAAGGACTCCGAGCAACTCTAGGACATTGTTGATCAAGTCAATGAGAAGCCTTTCTATTCTCACAATATTTAATTTAGCTTCACTTGAGCAGAAGATAGCTCTTTTGTTGAATTTTACAATGTAATGTTAGCTACTTGGCGGAATTACTGTTTCATCTTACCATTTGTTGGTCTTGGTTCAGATTTGGTCGACTGGTTTGTTCTCTCATGTATAACGTAATGTATTACGTTAGTAGATGAAATTTGGTGTGAGATGAATGAAAGTGTTTGACTGTTTTTAATCAACCATCATCTTTTTCCCAATTCCTAACTGAATTGTTATTCAAACTTGAAGTTTGTGCTCTTGTTTTGCTTCTCCATGTTGATCAAAGTGCAAGGCGGTGAAGTGCCTCATCTGTTATGCATGTAAAGCTAAATTTAGATGCCAATGGCCCAATGGTGTAGCCAGTATGGAACATGACGGTAGTATTTCTCTATGGTGTCGAGACGAGTTTGCGTTCATCCCAACTATTGCTACCTCCCATTAAACATGTTTGTAATTTATAGTTTCTTCTAATTGTTATTGTAATTGGAATACTATTTTGGTTACTTCAGTGCAAGGAGGTCCCAAGTTGAAGCAATGTCTGCAAATGAACCTTTTTTCCCATTTGAAGCTGAATGTGTGAAACTCAATCCACATTGGGATGGCTCTTCTCATTCTGGCCAGAGTATACTCCGTCCGTTCCATATTAGTTGTCCACTTTTTCTTTACCTGCCTTTCAAAAAATCAATGTTATTAATTTCAAATAATATAAAAAAGTATTGGGAATCTATGACCAAACACCTACTTAGTTTATCTATATGTAAACACCTTGAAAAGTTGAAAAGTTTTTTTTTTGATAACTAATATGAATATTGCCATAACCAACAAGAGGAACCAATACACATAAGGGAGCACATACTTTCATAACCATCTACCTGGAAAGTTATTACGAGAAGTTAGGCCTTCAGAATCAGACTAGTACAGATAATCCTACGAATCAAAATTGCTATAATTACAAGCTCTCCTACTAATTTTAACATCTCTCGTCTTTCTACAATGTCCTTTTTTTTTTTTGGTAAAATTAGAGCTTTCATTTATAACCAAAAACATGTACAATTTGAGTTCCAGCAGCCTGGACAAGCTGCTCCTACATACAACCAGCTAATTCACTAACATTTACAAGAAAAACAAGAATCTTATGAAATTCAACTAGGATATTGTGTTACTCTCTGCAACACTCCCTCCATGCTATACTATTTCTTCCTCTTATATGTATGTGTATCACTATATCCTTAATGATCACTTCAGAGAGGAAAGGTTTTTGTTGGAATCGAATGAAATTTCTAGCTTGCCACACCTTATGCACAGTCATATCAAACAAACAGCTAGTTATCTCAGCTTGACCTCCTCGTCTTCTAGCAACTTGGCTCATCCACTTCACCTCATTTTCCCAGTCTTGTATTTGTCTGTTATACCCCATCCATTGTAGCAACCTCCTCCATATCCTCCTAGTCACATCACATTCAAAGAATAAATGTGAGTGTTTCTAGGTGTTGCCCACAGAAGGCACAATCAGGGAGAACATTAATACCAAACTTTTGCAATCTCTCAATTGTTGCCAAACGTTTCTGTATAGCCAGCCACAAGATAAACTTGTATCTAGGATGTATCTTTGGATGCAGAACAAGATGTTTCCAAGTCACTTTGGGCTGAACAGGCAATAAGTTGACATACATTTTATGGATTGAAAGTTTCCCTCCCTGCTGGGCATTTCCAAGTTGTTGATGTAGTGTTCCATGGCTTTGTAGTCGAGTGATCAATTGTTGTCTAGATTCCAATACCTTTCTCACCACCCAGGAAGCTGTTTTAGGGATTTGGACTTGGGTAATATCACCCTTCTTGATATAATAACTGTGCACCCATTGAACCCAAAGACGGTCCTTTTTCCTGTTGATATCCCATAGTAGCTTTAGAATTGCAGCTAAGTTCCAAATGCATAGATTCACTATATTTAGTCCACATGCTGCCCCTGGCAGGCACACATTAGACCAAGCCACAAAAAAGCTTTCTTGGACACTGTCACTGCACCTGTCCTGCAAATTTGCTCAACTGTCTTCATGACCTTCTTAGGAATGAGGAAAATCTGAGCCCAATAAGC
This sequence comes from Solanum verrucosum, assembly GCF_900185275.1. Classification (NCBI taxonomy): domain Eukaryota; kingdom Viridiplantae; phylum Streptophyta; class Magnoliopsida; order Solanales; family Solanaceae; genus Solanum; species Solanum verrucosum. Next base: position 86,537 of record NW_026020274.1, read on the forward strand.
TTGAACTCCAAACAACACTGCTTTTATTAGTTGCATTCTACCAGCATATGACAATAACTTGGCTGACCAGCAAGTAATTTTAGATGTTATCTTCTCAATGAGGGGCAAATAAGCAGCAGCAATCAATTTCTTTGAAGAGAGAGGTACACCAAGGTACCTACAATGTCCTTTATCAATGTCAAAATTGAAAGTAGTTCAGTTTTTCGCATAGCTGCTACAATCTCCTTTTTAAAATGCTTCTAGTGCTTCCTTTTAATTCTCTCCTACACAAGTTGTATGCTCAACCAATTTGATAAACCAGATCTCAACTACTTGTCAAAGCACAATCTGCAAAAAGGTAGAGGGGTGTTTCTGTAATCTTCATGTCACATCAACAACATTCATCACTATCTATAGATACGTTCCAAAGTATCTCAATCTTACTTTGGTAAGTAGCCTCCATGTACAGCTAACCAAAGAACAAATCTATGTCTAGGTTGAGCTACAGTTGCACATACAAGATTGTTTACTCTCCATCTGATGTGAGCGTCAATAAGTTTATTATAACTACTTGTTATAGAATAGTTTTGAATAATTCGCGATTGAAAATGATAACTAAATGCAGAAGTTGTTAAAAGGAGTTCTAAAATATATATACGAATAACCACACGTTTTATATTTGTCCTCCATAGTATAACGAGGATAAAACTACACCTTAACTAAAATGTGAATCACATAATTATAACTAAAAGTAGGTCACGAATGGTAATTATTGTAAACTATAATTGACCATTTGTTTTATTTGATGTGGATCAATGAAAATTGACCATTTGTTTTGTTAAATTTCATGTCATAATTCTGTTAACTTAAGGGCATTTTTTAATCTAAACAAAATGTTAAGGACATTTTTAAATCAATAGGTGGAAGGAGAGCATTTTTGAACTATTTCTAATACGACATTTCCGAGCTTTCCCCCTCTTTTATATGCAATAATGGCAATAAGCTTAGTAATTCATTTTTAACATTTAAAAGTTTTTTGCTGCTCTTGCAACGTTAGACCGTTGGACGATATGCTCATCAGATTCAGAGGCACTCACACTTCCATATTTCACTGCAATGGCGTCGGTTTGTGCAGCTTCAGGTCTCAATTTCTCTACTCATCAACCTCTACTCCTGCCCCGACCCATTTCTTGGTCAAGTATCTTGTTGATGCTCTCGGATTCTCCAATGAAGAAGCTGCCTCTACATCCTCCAAGGTAACTTCATTGAAAACCTTAAAGAATCCTGATTTAGTCATCAATTTCTTGAAACAAACCGGTTTCGACAACACCCAGATGAAAAAAATTGTATCTAGAGCACCCAAAATGCTACTCCGTGATGTTTCCAAAACCCTAAAACCCAAATTTCAGTGCCTTATGGATCTCGGGTTGTCCGGGTCGGACCTAGTGAATGTAATTGCTAAAGATGTACAAATTATTGATAGAGGTTTAGTTACTCATTTGAGACCTACCATTGATTTTCTTAGGAGAATTTTGGGTAGTGATGAAAATGTAGTTAAGGCATTAAAGAGAGCTCCTTGGTTGCTTACTTTTGGTCCTCACCATACTATGGAGGCTAATCGATTGTTGTTGAGAAACTTTGGGTTTTCTGATGAGAAAATAAGAAAACTTGTGGTTATATATCCTAATTATCTTACACAAAAGCCTGAAAGGATTAAGGATTTGTTGCATAGAGTGGAGAATGATTTTCAAGTTCCGCGTGACTCCCCTTTTTTTCATTATGGATTTCAAGTGTTATCCTCTCAAAAAAAATCTATGTTGGATAGAAAGATTGGAATTTTCAAGAGTTTTGGATGGTCTGATGATGATATACTTGAGATGTTCCGGAAGTTACCTTATTGTATTGGGCTTTCAGAAGTTAGAATTCAGGAAAAACTGAATCTTTTCATGAAGGAGCTTGGTCTTGGACCGGCTTACTTGGTTTCTCATCTAGGTGTTTTGATCTATAGTCTGGAAAAAAGGGTGGTACCTCGGATGCAAGTGTTGAAAATTTTGGACGAAAAGAAGCTCGAGAGAAGAAACTTGGCACTTTCTAGTGTTCTGAGCATATCTGAGTCAAGATTCATAAGGTATTTTGTGCTTCCCTACAAGGATCAGATACCTGATCTGTATGAACCACTCCAGAAAACGGTGGCTCCTTAATAGTTTTTGGTTTACGTTTGGTACTAAGGGTGCTGAGATCTTTCTGAAATTTTCATTTTGTAATTCAATACATTTTGACAGGTAACAACTAAAACATCATTCGTATAGTCAGGATATAGTTTATTGAAACGTCTTCTTCATATTTACAAGTCTGAACTGCGGTAAGCTGTACAGTTTCAATACACCTTGTTGTTAAGCTGATTCCCTTGGGCAGTTACCTCAGAGTTTGTTCCAGAAGACAGAAATCAAATACTATTTCTGCTTACTCAATTGGTCAGATCAGATGTTGTTGACATCTAAAGAATTTTTGTGGTACCTTTGGACTCTTTTAGTCCTTCTCTTAACTTTGATGTGAAGTTGAAGTGTTGAACATTCTTTTTCATCATACTTTGGTTATTGAATCCAACATGTGGTAGTTTCTTCTAAATGTAATAGAAATTGCATTACTTCTTTGGTTATTTCATGAATTCATACAGGTGGGATTTCATTGAGAATGCTGTTGATGCCTATGTTTTGTCAAACAAGTTAGGCTCTACTAGGCTTTTCATTAACTTTAATGGTGAATCTCCCATTAAAGTTATATAAATATTTATATGATTATTGATTATTATTTCATTAAAATACTAAAAAAGTACAAATCCCTTTGTCCAGATTTATTTGGCATATACTTTTCTTTTTTGGTTCGTTCGAAAAAGAGTATCACACTTTCCCTAATTGAAAAAAATTAACTTTGGAATTACATATTTATCTTTAATGGAATGATTTATAGCCATACAAATAAAATATCAATAATTATTTTTGATCAAAAATTTCAAAAATCTTAATTTTTTATAGAAAAAAAACTTAATGTTAAATCAAAGTATGTCACATAAATTGAAATTAGTGGAGTAACTAAATACAAAAATGGGTTGAGCTTGTCCCGGGTTAGCCTCTCATGTGTGGTTATTGCATAAGAGCGAGAGTTTTATCATGTGTGTATCCAAAGGATAGCGGCTGCAAGTTTTTCTTGTCATAAAAAAAATATATAACAAACATAATATATAAATATGCTCTTTAAATTGACTTCAACTGATATCTATGTCCTCCAACTTTAGTTGTACACAACTAGGAGGGTATAGATATCAAAGAGGACATATATAACTTTGGGTGTGCACAACTAGGAGAACATAGATATCAGATGAGATCAAGTTAAAAGACACGTTGACAGCCTTAAAAACACCTCTACTTGACTAAGTATGAGGTCACAGATATTAGACGAGACATAATAAGTGGTCTCAAAATCTTGTAGAAGCATAAGACTCTTAATAAAAAAATCGAGAAAAGTATTGAAAAACACTCCTAAACTTGGTGAGAATTTAGGGATATATTTCACTCATATTACAAGATGGGCGTGTATATTAATAGTTCAAGGATAAAACTAATAATTTCCGCGTCTTTTCATTTTTTTTTTTTTTTACAAAGTAAAGTATACATTGCTTCCCTAGGACTTGGGAGTATACTCTTCAAATTGCAAAAGAAATGCTTATCAGATTTAGAGGCAAAGCTGTAGCTGTATCAACTCACAGCTCCATATTTCATTGCAATGGTTTTGGAAATTTCCTTTCCTCCTACAATTTCAGATCTCAGTATCTCTACTCATCAACCGCAACTCCTGCCCCAACCCATTTCTTGGTTAAATACCTTGTTGATTCTCTCGGATTCTCCAATGAAGAAGCTGCATCTGCATCCTCCAAGGTAACTTCACGTAAAAACTTAAAGAATCCTGATTTAGTTATCAATTTCTTGAAACAAACTGGTTTCGACAACACCCAGATGAAAATAATGGTTTCTAAAGTACCCAAATTGCTATTCCGTGATGTTTCCAAAACCCTAAAACCCAAATTCCAGTGCCTTATGGATCTCGGGTTATCCGGGTCGGACCTGGTGGATGTAATTGCTAAAGATTCACAAATTGTTGATAGAGGTTTAGATACTCATTTGAGACCTACCATTGATCTCCTGAGGAGGATTTTGGGTAGTAATGAAAATGTAGTTAAGGCCTTAAAGAGATTTCCTCGGTTACTTTCTTTTCGTGCTCATCATATTATGGAGAATAATCTACTGTTGTTGAAAAACTATGGTGTTCCTGATGAGAGAATTAAAAAACTCATGCTTAGAAATCCGAGTTATTTTGCTCAAAATCTTGAGAGGATTAAAGGTTTGTTGCATAGGATGGAGAATGATTTTCTCGTTCCACGTGATTCCTCTAGTTTTCTTTATGGATGTCAAGTGTTAAACTCACTAAACAAGTCTAAGTTGGAAAAGAAGTTTGGAGTTTTCAAGAGTTTTGGATGGTCTGATGATGATATACTCAAGATGTTCCGGAAGCTACCTTTTTGTGTTGGCCTCTCGGAAGTTAGAATTCATAAAGCACTGAATCTTTTTATGAAGGAACTTGGTTTTGGAACTGCTTACTTGGTTTCTCATCCTGCAATTTTGGTCTTTAGTATGGAAAAAAGGGTGATACCTCGGATGCAAGTGATGAAAATTTTGGACGAAAAGAAGGTTGAGAGGAGAAAGTTGGATCTCTATTATGCTCTGAGCTTAGCAGAGACAAAGTTCATAGATTATTTTGTGCACCCCTACAAGGATCAGATGCCTGATTTGTATGAACAGCTCAAGAAAATTGTGGCTCCTAAGTAGATTTTGTTTATTTTTGACACCAATGGTGCTGAGATCTTTCTAAATTTTCAGTTATAGTTCAATACATTTTTGCTTTTCATTGTGAACAGGTAACAACTAAAACAGAGTCCGTATTTCCAAACATCATTGGTGTAGTCAGGACATAGTTTATTGAAACATCTTCGTCATATTTACAAGTCTGAACTGCAGTAAGCTATACAGTTTCAATACATCTTGTTGTTAAGCTGATTCCCTTGGGCAGTTACCGAGAGTTTGTTCCAGAAGACAAAAGTCGAATACTTTTCTGGTTACTGCACTAGTCATCTGATATCTGATATTCTTGACATCTCAAGAATTTTTATTGTACCTTACTTTAGACTCTTTTAGTCTCTGACTTATCTTTGATGTGAAGTTGAAGTGTTGGAACATTCTTTTTCATCATACTTTTGGTTATTGAAATCCAACATGTGGTATTGTTATTGAAATTGCATTACTTTGGTTATTTCATTGTAAGGATGCCTATGTTTTGTCAAACAACTTGGCTCTACTAACTAGGCTTTTCATTAACTTTAATGGTGCATCTCCCGTTAAGAAGACTGATATTGAAGTTATAGAAATATTTGTATGATTATTCATTATTATTTCATTAAAAATAAAATAAAAAAGTTCAAATCTCTATGTCCCTATTTATTAGGCACATACTTATCTTTTTAGTGCTTCCAAAAGATTATCACACTTTCCCTTATTGAAACAATTTAACTTTCAAATTACACATTTACTTTTAATGGAATGATTTATAATTCTACAAATAATCAATGATTATTCCCGGCCACAAATTAAAAAAATCTTACCTTTTTTGCAAGTAGACACACTTACTACATAACAAGTCTTTGTCTAAAGAGTCTATCTCAGCTGAATCAAACCAATCACTTAGAGATCTATACCATCTGTCATACAACACCTCAAATGGAGCCATCTGAATACTGGAGTGATAACTATTGTTGTAGGTAAAGAGTGATAACTGTTGCTCAAATGAAGCCATCTTAATACTGGAGTAATAACTGTTGTTGTAGGCATAGAGTGATAACTGTTGTTGTAGACAAACTCTATTGAGGACAAGTGCTAATCCCATCGAGCACCAAAGTCAATCACACATGCTCGAGGCATGTCCTCCAACATTTGAATCATCAGCTCGGACTGATCATCCGTTTGAGGGTAAAAAATTATACTCATATTTAGTCAAATATCCAAACCATGATGTAAAACCCTCCAAAAGTGAGAAGTGAACAATGAACCTTGATTAGAGACAATGGAAACGAAAACTCCATATAGTCGAACAATGTGACTGATATAAAAGATGACCTAACTTCTCCCCATATACTTCACCCGAACTTATCTAATTATTGCCACGTTAAATGCAAAATAAAACGTAAATATCTACTTGTTCAACTCTATTAAGTTTAAAAAGGTCACCTTTATTTGAGGTTCTCTTCTTCGAAAGTAAAGTATACATAGTTTCACAGTTGGAAAGTTGCCATAGGACTTGGGAGTGAACTCTTCAAGTTGTAAAAGAAATGCTTATCAGATTCAGAGGCAAAGCTGTAGTTGTATCAACTCACAGGTCCATATTTCATTGCAATGGCTTTGGAGACCTCCTTTCCTCCTTCAATTTCAGATCTCAGTATCTCTACTCATCAACCGCAACCCCTGCCCCGACCCATGTCTTGGTGAAGTATCTGGTTGATTCTCTCGGATTCTCCAATGAAGAAGCTGCATCTACATCCTCCAAGGTAACTTCACGTAAAAACTTAAAGAATCCTGATTTAGTCATCAATTTCTTGAAACAAAATGGTTTCGACAACACCCAGATGAAAATAATGGTTTCTAGGGTTCCCAAATTACTATACCATGATGTTTCCAAAACCCTAAAACCCAAATTCCAGTGCCTTATGGATCTCGGGTTATCCGGGTCGGACCTGGTGGATGTAATTGCTAAAGGTTCACAAATTGTTGATAGAGGTTTAGATACTCATTTGAGACCTACCATTGATCTCCTCAGGAAAATTTTGGGTAGTGATGAAAATGTAGTTAAGGCGTTAAAGAGATTTCCTTGGTTGCTTTCTTTTCGTGCTCATCATACTATGGAGACTAATCTATTGTTGTTGAAAAACTATGGTGTTCCTGATGAGAGAATTAAAAAACTCATGCTTAGAAATCCGAGTTATATTGCTCAAAATCCCGAGAGGATTAAAGGTTTTTTGCATAGGATGGAGAACGATTTTCTCGTTCCACGTGATTCCCCCAGTTTTATTTATGGATGTCAAGTGTTAAACTCACAAAACAAGTCTAAGTTGGAAAAGAAGTTTGGAATTTTTAAGAGTTTTGGATGGTCTGATGATGATATACTTGAGATGTTCCGGAAGCTACCTTTTTGTGTTGGCCTCTCTGAAGTTAGAATTCAGAAAGCACTGAATCTTTTCATGAAGGAGCTTGGTTTGGGAACTGCTTACTTGGTTTCTCATCCTGCAATTTTGGCCTTTAGTATGGAAAAAAGGGTGGTACCTCGGATGCAAGTTTTGAAAGTTTTGGACGATAAGAAGGTTGAGAGGAGAAAGTTGGATCTCTATTATGCTCTGAGCTTACCAGACACAAAGTTCGTAGATTATTTTGTGCAGCCCTACAAGGATCAGATGCCTGATTTGTATGAACAGCTCAAGAAAATTGTGGCTCCTTAATAGATTTTGTTTATTTTTGACACCAAAAGGTGCTGAGATCTTTCTCAGTTTTCAGTTATAGTTCATTACAGTTTTTTGCTTTTCTGTTTTCAGTTTGTATTCTGAAAACACAGTCAGTGTTGCCGAGAAGTCTGAACTGCTGTAGGCTATATGCAAAAATCAATCTTGCAAATTGAAGCTGATTGGATTCGACAGATCTTGTTGATAACTAATTTCCTTTGTCAGTTACCAGCAAGTTTGTTCCATAAGAGAGTAAGTCAAATACTTCCTCTGCTACAAGTCTACAACATTGCTTTATCTGATGTTCTTCTATTCTGTCTGAGTTTGATCCTATAAAATCTTGAATCGAATTATTCGCTAATCTATCCATTTATAAGGACTTGATGGTTAGTTAGTTCGTTAAGTCCTACCTTTTACTATTGATTAACATTTAAAGCTTCAGTCTTTGTCTTATAAAGGATGTGAAGTTGAACATTCTTTTTCCCTTTACACTTTCCTAGTGCTTGAAATGATACAGTAAACTCTTATTTAGTCTTGGAAGCTAATTACTTGGAAGTTTAACTTGAGTTGGGAGAATCACAACCTCAATGGTATGAGGTATCTATCTGAAATGGAGATCAAAATCAGGGAGAAAATAGTGGTTTTTCATGACAATGGTGTTTAAGCAAGCTTCCTATAGTGTTTTCCCAAGTTGAAGATCTATTGAAAACAATCTCACTACCTGCCTAGGTAGGGGTAACATCTGCGTATTATACTAGGTACGTTGTTGTTGGTGTTTAGGCAAGTTTGCCATAATATCTTCAACTGTTTCGTCAATCAGTTAGTTCTCACTAGCGCAGATATTAAGTAACTCTCCCTAAGTACAAGGAAATAAATCATCCAACCTGTGCAATTATAGTGTAATTCTGCTCATAAAAGCTTTAAGGATATAGGAAGAAGTCATGTATTTTTCTTAACCAATAGTTCCAATTCTTTTTCCAAATAGAAAGAACGCTTAATCAAGCCAAACGAATTCATGAACAAACAAGTATACTTTCGGTATATTTAACTAGCGATTATAATTATTGTTGACTAGCAGCCAAATATGTAAGTACTATTCAAGCATCTAGACTGAGTGAGGTGGATACTAGACTCAGTTGATTTGGACCAAATTGCTTCAAATGATATATGGAGTCCAAGGAATCTACATTTTTTTTTCTGGTCTTGGCCCTTACCTTACTATAGTGGTTCAAGTTAATGGGCTTGATTTCAAGACCCTCATTTAAGTCATAGCTGAAGTTTTATCATTTTTATTGCAAGTTTAGTCGCTTTTAAATCTACTTTACATGGTTTGAAGTTCAGACATACGTGTATGCAGTTTGACTTGTTTTACCCAACTTCACACAACTTGGAAGGAAGCAAGCAATTTGGAACATTTTTACATGAATTTCAGGTCATATATGATTGAACTTTAGTCATTTTTCCATGAATATTTGGCCATAATATAATTGGACTTCAATCATTTTACATAAATTAAATACGTTTATATCTGTAGTATTGTACATGACTAGGTACCGTTGCTACAGAAACGGGTAATCTTTCATCTATATTTGTTTATCCAGAAGTCCCAAAAATCGTTCCATTAAACAATACATGCACTTGATTACTTTGATGACAAGCTTAAGATTAGAAGTGTCAAATAAACGGCTTGGGATGAATTTGAGAATGTCAAAACGTGTTGAGTTTATGAATCATGACTCGCTTAAATGTTATTTGGGTTGAATTGAGTTGGGCTGAAATGAGCCAAAAATCAGATAATAACTCAACTCGTGCTATTCTTATTATGTTTTAAATTCAATTTTTATTTTATTATAATTTATTTGAGTATCTAATAAGCGTTTCCTTGTATATCATAACTATAAAAAAAACATATCAAACTAGAAAGTAAAAGAAGACAAAAATTTTCATGGGTTAACCTGAATTACATATCTGCACGATTATAAAATCGGTTGAACTAAGCCGATTAAAATGAGCTAAATTAATAAATAAGTGAGTTCTTAATCCTGATCCGTGCAAACAAAAACAGATTCTAACTCCCCTACCTAAGATGCAACCCCTCCACCATATTTCAACCTCTTGTTGGGAGACGTTGGAATCATGATTAGAAGTTTACCGGTCTATTGCTTATGTGTCACTTTTTTTTATATGTCATTCTTACTAAAAATAGATGGTCTTTAATATTTGTCATTTTACAAAATCAATGCATAAATAATATTATTCTTCCTATTTTACCCTTTGAAAGTTATTAGCCTTGAAACTATTCATTTGTCCAATATAGAAAAACTAAATAATTAATTCATTTTCATTGGCCCAATTAGTTAATCAAAGTAAATTAATTCATGTTCATTTATTGAAATTTGACTTCAAGAGAACACTAAATAAGGATACAAAAGTAAACTCACCTAGTTTTCTAAGGAACGTGAAACCTAAAATGATGACATATAAATAGGAACGGAGAGAATTACGGCGAATGTTCATAACTTCTAAGAAATTATTTATTATGCGATTATTAACTTTCACACCATTTAACTTTTTCCATGATCTTTTATAAATAAAAGTATTGAAAATTACGTTATGGATACTTAAACATATTTATACTTGAAGAAAAAAAAAACTTGTCTCTCTACATTTGTTGTTTTACATTATTACTTTTAGCTACATTTTATAATATTATGAGCTTAATTTTGTCAAATTAATTGATACTTAAAATTGAAAAATTGTACTTGGTATAGATTTATGGCAGAGTATTCCTGCAGGTGAAGTAAATTAATAAGACATGAAACATGGGAGGAGGGAAAATATACATTAATTAAAGGCATGCATGAAAAGGAAATTTATAAATGCTCAAATTTCATTTATTCCAAAGTTCAGACCTTCACGTTTTACCAGACCCTCTCTTCAATGATCTTCTTTTTGCGTCTTTTGCGGTATAATTTGTTTGAACATAAAAATTGTGAAAAAAGAAGAAGAAGGTATTTATTTAATTTTAAAGTTGGAAATAATATTTAAAAATTTGAATTGGTTTTAAATATAAATACAAGTTAGTCATTTTTCGAATTGAAAATGGCAACGATTTTATGTGTAAACACTATCAATATATACAAACTAAATCCATACAAATAACATAAAAGTCAGTAGTGTTTTCAAAAAAACATTTTTGGGGCAAGTCATGGGGCGAGGTGTATCGAAAAAGCATCGAAGTGTAAATTGAAGACATAAATTCATAGGATGTAAGTCCTAAAATTTGGTGCATAAGCTTCAAGATTAAAAACGTAAGTTCTAGGCGTAAAAACGTACGCTTTGGGAGTTATTTTTCTTTTTATTTTTTTTATTTTTTTTTCTTTAAATCATATTTTTTATTATTGGTGTAATGATATTTCTCAAATAGTAATTGTAATTCTTTTTTTCTTTAAATCATATTTTTTATTATTGGTGTAATGATATTTCTCAAATAGTAATTGTAATTCTTTTTTTCTTCATTATTGGTTATTATTACATTTCTCAAATAAAAATCATAATATTTTTTTTCCTATATATTACAGGTTATTTATTAAAATTTATTTGTAAAATAAATAAAAGCTTTACTTTTACTTATTTTCTTAGTAATAAATTTATAAAATTGAATATACATGAGCTATGCCCCGTAAGTCCATAAGACTTACGCGCCTCGATACAAGACTCACATCTCGCCCCATACTGCATAAAACGTCTCGCCTCACTCCTTTTAAAACACTAAGAGTCAGATTTCCTAAAAAATAGCATCTCATAAGTTTTCGAAAGAAAATAGATACTAGTAAAGGAAAAAATCTCGTTTTGTAGTGGTTAAGAACCAATCTTATCTTTAGATTAGACTTTACTTCTTTGCTTTTTCTTTGTTTATCACTAATTTCATCTATTTGTTTAACAATATGGTACACTTGATAATTATATCACACATATGTACGTGTTCTACTAAACAACTGAAATTAATGCATATTGCCACTCATGTTAATTATATTTGTCTTATAGCCATTTTTTAATACTGGCATTTTCTTGTCCTTGAATAATATACATTCAAATAATAAGAATAAAAATCACAATCGGCTCATCCATAAATAAAACTCCAGGCTGGGATGACGTTGGATTTTGAAATCTTGGACTAGGACAAATTACATATATTTCAAAACGTTCAATTATTTTCTTGGTAAAGCTCGTGTTTTGATTCGAACCTGTATAAAGTGAGCCTTTCATAAAGACAGTAGAGTCAAGTGAAGTTGGTGAGCCATATAATGAGTAACATCTTCTATGATTCAAAGAAAATTTATCCCTTTGATTCTGAATGAACCTTTTCACACTATTTTTATTTGCACTCTACATTTGTTGATACAATAGTTAGGAAAATTATTAGTAAGAGATAAACAAAAATAGTATCGTGTCATATCATATGAATTTAAAAGTTTCAATAAAATTAAATATAATAAAGGTCAAGTTTAAAAAAGCAACATTTGAATTTAAAGTCTTCAATTAAAAAGGACAAGTTTTAAAAAAAGACCAATTGTTTTGGTCAAATAAATAAGTTATAAGAAGCACAATTTCTATTTTTACCTTAGCTCATTTCAGACTATATACACAATTTTTTTTTTGCGCTATTCACTACTAAAAGTAAATTTGTGAGGCAAATGACAATGCACCCTTATTAAGAAAAATATTTAAGGATATAATTTAAATTATATTTTTTACTATTATTTTTTGTGAAATCATAAATATAATTTTGCAAATAGTGCGATTTATCTCTTAGAAAATATCAAACTCATTAAAGGAAATGATAAATATGGAAAAAAATTCAAACATCCATCTTGAACTTTGAACAATTCACTTATTTTGAACAATGCAAGAAACTCCAAAAATTCAATTAATATAGAATAGAGGGAGTAGTAACTGTTTTTTCACTAAAAATATTCAATGACTATTTTAAATTTTCACAAATATTTTGATCGAATTAGTGAACAAAAATAATAGTGTTTTCACAAGTAAAAATCAAGAAGCTTCTTATATTTCAATGATAATTTGTTTTTCACCATTCATTTTTTCAGTGAGCTAGCTCGGTAAAAATTAGTGGAAAAATCATATATTATTGCACAAATTTTCCATTAATTCGTGATAATTTTTCTTTTGAAAAAATGTTTCTAGTAGTAGTTGCCGAGAATCCAAGCAAAGGATAAAAATGTGTTCTCTCTAACATCTTCAACTTTTAAATGAGATGATTACATACTTTAACATGATATCAAAATTCAAATAAAATAAAATTTCTGGGTCCGAATCTCACTGCCACCCATATAAAAAATTAAATAATTAAAGTGTGCTACTTAAAATTTATTCTTCTTTAGAAATCCCTTTTTATCCTTTTCTTTGCTATCATAAAATTTTCATACTTTGGGTCTTGTTTTTTTTTTTTAAGAAAAAAATTATTTTTATTTGTATACCTAGTGGGATTAGTTTAAAGAAGAGAAGGAAACCTGTGAATTTTTGAAAATAAAAATAAAAATGGGCGTGTATCATGTGAAGTTCATCAGGTGTACAATATCCTACATTAATTAAAATCACCCCTCTTTCATTTCAAATTTCATTATATTTTCTCTTATATATATAGTCCACAAGTTTGGTCCAATATTTTCCTTCACATATCCATCTTCCAACTATTTTTTAGTTGTTTGTTTTTTTTTAAAATAAAAATTTTGTTTGCACCAAATTTTCAAGATTCTTAAAAGAAGATGGTGAATACATTTGGAATTTTGAGTGTGTCATTAGTTACTCTTGTTTTAATGTTGTTGGTTGACTCTAGCCAAAGCCTACGTCCATATCATTGTAAGTGCCAACCTATGCTTTATCCTGTCTTATTTTCAAATATAATAAAAAAAACAATGAGAGATAGGAGATAAAAAAAAAAATGTATGCGTGTGTATAATATATGTGTTTTTTCATATGTATACATAGTTTGAGCCGAAAGTAACACTAGGCATGAGCTTTCTTGTGAAGAGTCCCACATCGGTGGTTAATTTAAGGGATGAGTGGTCTCTTTAATATGACTTAAACAATTCTGTCTATATAAGCTAGCTTTTGAGGTTGAGTTAAGTCCATTTTTCCCCCTTTATATGTTATTAAAGTAGGACTCATCTCAATTCCGATTTCTCAATATTGGGCCCTCATTTAAATTGCTCATGTACCAGATGTTCAGCTCTAGCTGTGACATAGTTTGTAGGACTAAATTAGCGACCAATAATCAAAATCTCATCAACAAAGCAAAAATTTCAGATAGTCAATCAACTAAACTATTAAGATTCCCGATAAGTATATATCCAGTCATCCATTTGTAAAATAAACTATGTAATAAAAGTGTATATATATATATATATATATCTCAATTTAGTTTTTTTTTTTTAAAGCATAGAGACAATTGCTAGTACTTTCAGAAAAAAACATTAATGTTGCAATTGATGTCTTTTGCTATGTGCATACATAAATGTTTTCTCCTTATAAAAATTTCAGTTTCCTATCATGGCAAAGGAACAAACAAGGACAATCAAAACCATGTCCACCTTAAGGTAAATTATTACTTCCCCTTCCGCTGTTTAAAAATAAGTGGTGTTTTTAACTTGTCACTCAATTATGAAACCATTTTAACAATTTTGTCACATATGTATAATTTGAAAAATAAAAAATTGAAATTGCAGGAAGAAAAAAAAGGAGATCATGATGTGTTAGGAATGGAGATGTATCCAACAGGATCAAGTTTACCAGATTGTTCTCATGCTTGTGGACCTTGTTTCCCTTGTAAGAGAGTAATGGTGAGCTTTGCATGCTCCATTGCTGAATCTTGTCCAATTGTCTACAGATGTATGTGTAAAGGCAAATATTACCATGTCCCTTCCAATTGATCCTTCCTACGAGATCAGAGTCGCCACTCAAAATTCAGTTTTATTTAATTTCGACCACTAGTTGTGATATGTATGTTTATTAATTATGGAGTACTAGCTAGCTAGCTATGACTAATATTATGCAATGTTGCATTTGGATTATTGTGCCTCATTTAATTTCCTTCAAGATTTTGGTAGTGTCATTGTAAATAGGAGGAATTGTAAGAGTTTTGTAGGTTTAGTTGTCAGTGAAGTAATTTAGAGTGTTCTCTTTGTTTAATTTCTCCCAAAGTTTTTTTTTACTTCATTTACTTGCATGAGATATAATGCTACTATTAAGTTTCTTTTGGTATGTTTTGTGAGACGGAACAAATAAACTATTTCATTTTGTATACGAATTAAAATAATCTCAAAATTAATTAATATCTATATTTAAATATGAAATAAAATAATCTCACTTACATTCAATTTGACAACTTTAAACTGTGTGTATAGTTTTGCCGTCATATATTTTCCAGCAGCCGTTCAATTATGTTCGATTCACGTCGGGTTCAATCTCCCGATCCATACGGTTCCCTTTTTGTATTTTTATCTTTTGGTTTAAAATTATTTGTCTGCTACGTATTTTCACACTTTAATAACAAAGAGCATATTGCCGGCGACGAAAGCTGACCAAACGGCTGCCGGAAGCTGGCGTTTCTTAATTATTAAGTATTAAAATTAAAAATTAGATATAAAAAATGAATATTTTAGTACTACTATTTATTTATGCCACCAAATTCTCCATATACAGAAATTCTTCTCAACTAGCTTTCGCGCAGGTAACAATTTTTGAACAGTTTTTTTTTTTTCTTTTTTCTTGCATGTTTGCTAACGATTGGGAATATTAAGATTTTGGGTATTCAATTTATATAAATTTAGGGCTGGTTTGTTATGAGGGATAAAGGATAGCTAATTAAAGGATTAATTTTAGGATGAGTTTATTCATGTTTGGTTAGTAATAAAATTTTGCCCTTTGTATTTATCATTTGAATTTTTTTTGTAAAATGGAATTTTTTGTAGGATTAGTTTTGAAGAAACATATCAAAGTGTTGTTAAATCTCAATCCTTTGATCTAAGCCTCGGTTAGTGGCTGAGTTAGGATTTTCACTAAGGGGTTACGTATTATGAAGAAGTAAACACACGATTGGTTATATGACAGGTTCTCAAGTTTAACCATGTAGAAATAAAGTAATTTTCCGCCGCCAAAGGGGATTTAGATGAACCCTTGGTCCTACCTAGTTCCGCCCTTGGCCTTGGTCTACTTGATGTTCGAAGTGCAGCATGTTTGTTTCATTATCCAGTACTACATGATGTTCGAAGTGCAGAAAATGACCTGTTAAAGGATATTTTTGGTGACTGTTGATTGTATCTATGACAGGTTCTCAAGTTTTGTATGTTATCTAATTGAATGACTAAATAAACCATTTTGTCAAGTTTCGGCATGGATGCAATTGATGATGCTAATCAGTTACGAGAAACACCGAAAAATGAAGTTATGTCCTTCTTCGAGTCAGCTCCACTACTAAAGGATGCTGCTGAAATTGAGAAAAGCTTGAAGGAATTCGTTGATCGCAATACTTCATCATCAGGCAATTGTTATTTCTTTAGTAATCAACATCTCATAGATTTTAACCTCTTAACTCTCTGTTCTTTGAATATAGATGCCACTTGACTTTATTTTGTGTCTCCATGTTCAGTGAGTGGAAAAGCAAACAGGGTGGTGTGTATTACTTCAGGTGGTACAACTGTTCCTCTGGAAAAACAATGTGTTCGTTATATCGACAACTTTAGCTCCGGTCATAGAGGGGCTGCATCCACAGAGTATATCACGAATACTATGTTTTGATGCTTTGCACACACTTGAACTCACATACATTTGATGTTCAAAATGAAAATGTAATTGCAGATACTTTCTGAATGCCGGTTATTCTGTAGTCTTTCTCTACCGAAGGTTTGTTCTTCAAGTGCCAAGTTAATTTATTCGATTATTGTGATTTTGATTTTAGACTAGTAACACCATGAAATATATATGCAGAGGGTCATGCCAGCCATTTTGTAGTTCTCTGCCCGATGATCCGCTGCTAGAGTGCTTTAGTGTTGCTGATGATTCAAGTATTGAAGGTCTATAGTTCTTATATTTTTTACGCTCAATATTGATGCATGTGATACATTTCTATCAACCAAGTCATTCTAGACGACCTTATCTTATTTTATTCTTTAATCTTTATTCTCTGTAAGCGCTACTTGTACACTCTATCAGTTATGGTCATTTATTATGATGTTCCATCTTAACATCTACATTTCTACGATACTGATCTTGTGAAGATCTTAAACTTTAAACGCCTATGTTACACATATCCTTCAATTAACACCAATGACGTGTATTGACCCGAAATGACACCAATATCAGTGACACCAATAACACCAAGATCTTAAACTTCAAATCCCTCAGTAGTTTCGTTGATTATCACCATATTATCCGCAAATAGCATGTACCATGAGATTATCTATTATTAGTAGCTCATTCATACGTACGGTAAGCAAGAATGTGATCAATTTGAAATCCCAGTGTAAATCAACGGAAATGGGAATGGGTAAGCACATATTGTCAAAGCTTGTCTTAGTTTTATACTCTTTAAAGGCTTATCCATCTTCTGATATTTGGTAACTTTATATATAGTCACTTAGAGGATATCTTTACTGTTCTGAGTATTTTGTATCACAATTGATTTGTTGAGCAATTCACACTTTTCCAATCTTATGAGCATTTTTCTGTTGCACTATTTTTTAGTGGATGCATTGCATGCTGAAACAGTGAAGAGCGCCATTACTGAAAATCGCGCAGTATGGATTATTACTGATTTTTTGTTTTCTTCCTATTTTTTTTGTTCGAAATGTTATCCTTATTATTAGTCTTTAACAGGAAGAATTTACTATTTGCAGGCAGTTGCTGAGGGCATCCTGTTGAAACTTCCATTTACAACAATTTTCGAGTATTTGCAGGTTTAAGTTAAAATAGATCAGTGAAATCTGTTTTACTGTTAAATCAATGTTGTATGAGCATTTTAGTACGCTTTGTGGAGGCTGGTAGCACTTCGATTAATGCTATTTTGGTCATTGGCAGATTCTTCAGCTAATTTCTGTGTCTTTGAGGGACGTCGGGCCTAGTGCTATTTTTTTTCTGGCAGCTGCAGTTTCTGATTTTTATGTTCCGTGGGAAAGCATGGTAATAATCTATGTTCTTGAATTTATCTCTCTTTTTTTCTTATTGCTTCTCGTGAGTTATACTTTTCCTTCTTTCCTGTCTTCGATTGCCCTAGATCATTATGTTGCTACTGATAGTTATATAACATGTCATCTTAATCATCTTATAAAAGAGAGTTGTATCTACTGTTTCCTCTAAATCTGCTCTATTTGTTATATGTTCTCTCTTCTTCACAGGCTTTACATAAAATCCAGTCAGCATCGGGTCCTCTAGATATACGACTCACCCAAGTACCAAAAATGCTTTCCATGCTTAGGAATGAATGGGCACCAATGGCCTTCCACATATCTTTTAAGGTTGGTGATCATCTTGTATGGATTGGTAAAGTTACGAAATTTAATAATTGTCTGTCTCGGGGAAAAAAATTCTCTACTTGTAAAGAA
This sequence comes from Solanum verrucosum, assembly GCF_900185275.1. Taxonomy (NCBI): domain Eukaryota; kingdom Viridiplantae; phylum Streptophyta; class Magnoliopsida; order Solanales; family Solanaceae; genus Solanum; species Solanum verrucosum. Next base: position 104,735 of record NW_026020274.1, read on the forward strand.
GTGGTGACTTGAATTTCTATGTCAAAGCTTCATTTGCTAGGAAGTATATCATATGGTTTCGTGACTACAATAACAACATACGTACCCCAGTATAATCTCACAAGTGGGATCAGGGGTATAGTTTCATTACTGATTTCCAATATCTACTATTTGACAGCTAGAGACAGACACAGATATCCTTTTAGCAAAGGCTAATATGGCCCTCAAACAATACAAGATGCATATGGTGATAGCTAATGAACTATCAACCCGTAAAGAGGTAGTTATAGTCGTCACTGAGCAGGAAAAAGTCACAGTTCGCAGGGACTGCACTCGGGCAGGGGCTGAAGTCGAGTCTCCGTTGGTTGAGCTTGTTGTTGATAGACACTCAACATATATCAAGAAGTTTGATGCATAACAAGTATGGATTTGGATCATGCATTTTATCGCCCAAATGTGGAGTTACACCTTACATGGACATTTCAGTAAGCAAATGTAGTGCAACCAATTATCCTGTAAAAGAGAAAAGAAAAGAGTGTTTTTCTTAGCTTGTTTTATTTTAGATTGGCAATGTGTTTCTTTTCGTGGGATTGTACTGAGTATGTTATTGTTGTCCCTATTACAACTCACACTCACTAACAATAGTTCAGATCTTCAAACTTATCTCTTTGAAAAAAACCTTGACACATGACATTCAACATGGATAAAATATTCCATATTGGCAAAAATTAAATAATAAATTATTAATATTAATTAAAAATTAAAGTATTATTATCCCCAAAAAATATTTTTTTAAAAAATAAAACTTAAATTATTTTTCTTACCCCATTCCACCACCTCCCCCCGTACCCCCCCCCCCCCACAATCCCCCGTCCTTTTTAAAAACAAATTATTTTATAAAATATTTTTTTCTTCACACCCCCTCCCCCCCAAAAAAAAGTAATAAAAAAAAAACACCCACTCATTCCCAAAAAAAATTCTACCCCATCCTATTTAACCCTCCACTACTAATTTATTTATTTATTTTGCATTTTTCTCATTTTGTGTTATATATGTACATATATTTTTAAGAAGTTTTTTCTACTTGTGTACCGTATATAACATAAATAAAAAATTTATTTTAAAAAAGTCTCGTGGCGCATAACAAAATATTTTTGATATATATATATATATCTATATCTAACACAAAACGAGAAAACATTTTGGAAGCGAAGGGTTATGTGGACTAGTGGATAAAATTATTATTTTTAAATAAAACAATATCTAAATTAGGATTGGAAAGGCGGGGGGGAGGGTGAGAGGAAGAAAAATATTTTACTTTTTTATTTTATAAAAAAATATTGTTTTTTGGGGATAATAATTTTAATCTTTAATTTTAACTAATATTAATAATTTATTTATTTATTGTCAAAGTGAAATGTTTGTCCATGTGGAGTGTGAGATAATTTTTTAAAATAAAAGAGAGTGTATTATACGCACCATGATGAGAGTGGTATAAAAGAGAGATTTGTGTTTCTCAAACTAATAAGTGATAGTTTAGGTATGAAACTCACAAAAAATGTATAGTTTAGGTGTGTTTCTGAAACTTATCTCTTTTTTTATTTCTATTTCTCAAAGTTTTTAAAAATAAAAATATTTAGAACTTTGAATTAAATTACTTAAAACTTTAGATTGATAAATAAAGTGTTTTAGAACAAGATCTAACAAAATATATTGGAAATACATGACAAAAACATTCTTAATCTTAATTAATTTACTAATATAAATAAATATTACTCTCTTTATTTCAATTTATCTGATACCCAAAAAAATATTAACTATTTTTCAATATAGTTGATATCGAGGAGTACACAAAATCATTATGTTTGTTTTACTTTGACTTATTTTTAAACTAGATATGAGACCCCGTGCCAGCACGGGGCCCAATATATGTTACTGTTTCTGTTTTAATTTATGTGGTACATATGAAATTTGAAATTAATCAATTTTTTAGTATGTTTTTATATATTTTAAGTTGCTAATTATTTGTATTTAGAGTATGTTTTATGTAAATATATTAGAAATCACAATAATTAACAAGTTAATATAAAAAAAAACTTATAAAAAATTCATTGACTTTTGAAATTTCATTTGTATCACATAAATCAGGACCGAGTAATATATATGAAAATTACATAAAACGTACTTTAACTCACAATAATTAGCAACTTAAAATATCTATATATCTATATTTCTCCCAATTTATGCGGTATAGATGAAATTTTGAAAGTTAACAAAAACTTTTTATATGTTTTGAAATATTTTAAGCTATTAATTATTATGATTTATAATAATTTTTACATAAAAAAATTATTTATATAAAGTATAAAAGAAAAAATTTAGAAAAAGGAAACATAAATGTCAGCAGGAGTCCAATCTATGTTAATTTCTATGTTTTAATTATTGTAATACCGATTGAATTTGGAGAGCCAACTAAAAATTTTGAAAGGATTTTTTTTATAAATTTTAAGTTGTTAATTATTATAATTTATAATATTTTTATTAATTTTAAACCAATATATGTTTTTCTTTGTCTCAATTACATGAGACATATGGAATTTGGAGAGTCAACTAAATTTTTTAAATATGTTAAGTTGTTGATTATTATATCTTATAGTACTATTACGTGATTTTCAAATAAAATATGTATTTTTTAATTTCAATTTATATGTCATTGATATAATTACATATATTAAGTAATGAAGAATTAATGTGTAAATTATGTGACACCTATGAATTTTGGAGTGTAAATCAAATTAGTTATATGATTTTAAAAAAAAAACGGTTAATTATTACAATTCATAATACTTTTTATATATTTTTTTAAATGATATATATATATATATATATATATCTTTATGATATTGATATTAGTATTATAATAAATTAAATTTTATTATTTTAAATTTATGATCTGAATTGTCAGCCTATGCCACATTATAAAATGTTCCAAAGTAGATATCAGATTTACAAAAATGTCGATGCCAGCTAAAGTAATAAAATAACATCTAAGGGCATGAACCTATATATGTATATATAAAGTTGAATATTGACAATTTGATGTGGCATCTCTCTATGACCAGTATTTGTATTCATATTTTTTTCCTTTTTTTGACATTTTATCTTTGTTTTGTATTTTTTATTTGTACTTAAAAAAAATGTATTTATGTCATACCCGATTAATTATGCCCTTTATAACATCCATTACATTAATATAAATTTAAGTAAATGAAAATGGAAGATGAAAAGATAAAAACTATTCATTTTTTATAACTGTTTATAATTATTTAGCCTATAAAATTGTCACGACCCAAATTGAGTCATGAGTGGCACCCACACTTAACCTCCTAAGTGGGCAGACCAAGGAACCTAAACCCCAACATATACCAATAATTCAAATACGAATAACAACAATACCGCGGAAGCTCCAAAACTTATTTAAGTAACCAATCAAATAAACCTCTAAAGTCTATTACATATTATCCCCAAAATCTGAAAGTCATCACATCAAGGACATCTAATCTCTAAATACTAAGTCTAAGAGTATCAAGACAACGAAATAAATGAAATAAAGTAATTTGTGTCCGAAAACTATGGACATCAAGTCATGACCGAGGGAATCCAACACAAGCTCGAATAAATAGCTCACCCTTAAACCTGATATGCTGAGACTGGCTAGAGCTGAGGGCGAGTCAAATTCGCTGGTACACTCGCTGCACTCCATAAAAGGAAAACAAAGAAAAATACAAGTAGGGCTCAGTACGAGGCAACATGTACTGAGTAGGTATCATCGGCCAACCCAAAATAGAAACTAATATACAATGAATAATAGTATAAAGTCAACTATAGCACTTAGCAGGTGATAGGAAACAACAACATGAACAAGTGACAGTTGAAGCAAGTACGTAATCAATCACAATATCAAACACACACACGAGGACTCATGCCTCCACTTCACACTCGTTTGGGAAATGCGTTCATTGAGATTGAGTACATTAAGTTAGTTCAATATCTTTTCCCTTTAATGTTACCGTGTCGGAACGTGACACTCTGATCCAATAATACCGTGTCGGAACGTGACACTCCGATCCAAAAATACCGTGTCGGAACGTGACACTCTGATCCAAAAATACCGTGTCGGAACGTGACACTCCGATCCAAAAATATCGTGTCGGAACGTGACACTCCGATCCAATAATATTATTAATTTATCATTTATTATCACAACTTTTCAATTCATTAATAATATTACATCAAACCTTCTTTATTCATCACTTCGATAGAGAGGTTTTCAGATTATAAATCTCACGGTCTCAGGATTTTAGACCAATCACAAACCACACAACCAAGTCACGCAATCACACAATCAAGTACATAGAGAACTTCACAGTATCATTCAATGCATATGAATCGCTATTAAGAGTTTATCTATCAAATAGAATAAACCATAACCTACCTCCACCGAAGAACCGAAGTCAAGCAAGCTACTTCTTCAATACTTTTCCTTTCCTCAATGCCTTCGAACCTTTCCAATCTATCAAATATATATGCATAATTTGTAAGTTAATGAGTCTATAAACACTCATATTATTCTATGTCTAGCCTAGACTCCAAAACTCACCTAATTCTATAATCAATTTCCTAATTTGATGCCATTTAATATTCCAACTCTCATATTTCTCAAATTCAAGCCTAGGATTAAGGCATAATTTCTCCAAATAGTACAACCCTAATTACTTTCATATAATATAGTATCCCTAAAATTTAAGTACATCACACCAATACGCTGGAACATGGATATGTATCATAATGTGATGACCATGAAGAACTTTGCAACTCCAAAATCAATAGAAATTCGTAACCTCTAATAACAAAATAATATTTTAACCCATATTACTTCCATTCAACTATCGCTGCCAATGCTAATCAAGTCCATTCTACCATCACTTCCAATCATTGTCAATGATTGGGTCACTCAATTTTGTTATTATCCTCGGTCATAAAAGCACGAACAATTCACCCAATTTTCAGCAACTTACCTCTTAATTTTTTCAACCCAATAATATTATAATACTAATTCCTATATGCAACAATATTATAAGTAGACACAAATTGAAACTCACTCGAAAATTACCGGAAGCGTGATGCTCTCCTCTGTCTCTCTCTCGTCTAATTTCAATAATAATAATAATATAATAATAATTATAATCCTATGACCTATGTTCATATTCACAAAATACATACTAAACTTACCTGAAGCACTCGTCGGCCTCCTTACTGATTGTGCCGCCGTAGTTGAAGTTCCTGTTGAGTTTCTAACTCAAGATAGAAACCCCTAATTATTATTAGGACTAATTATTGGAGTGGTAGAAGTGGCCCCTATTAATTTTAATATTGTTTTCTTTAACCACCAACTATATAATTTATTAAAAACAACTCATTAATTATATAACTATAGCTACCAATAGCCCAAAATACTCATTTAAAATTTTTCGGAAGAGTCTTTTGTGAACTAAAAAGCTCTAGTACTCAAAATGACCAAATGAGTTGTTACATTAGATACCAATTTACCCATCGTTCATCCTCGATGGATCAAAAGAAGGCGAGGGTAAGAAAGGGTGCAAGAATCGACAAAAATATGTGAATATATTTTGTGCATATCATGCTGAGTCTCCCAAGGTCTTACCTCAAATGCATCAAACCAATCAATGGGAGAGCTACATCTCCTCTCTTACTATGCCTCAAATAGGGTCATATCAATACTCAAGTGGTAACTATTGTTGTATGTAAACTCAACTAACAACAAAAGGTATTCTCCATAACCATCAAAGCTAATCGTACACATATATGCAACATGTTCTCAAGGACCTTGATAAAGCCATTAAGTGGAATCTTTTCTCATATAGCCACGATAAAATGTTGAATCAATACTGACTCCAATCAAAAGTGAATCTAAATCAACCACCACACACTCATAATGCACAAACCATCATAAATCTTATCAATATTTCATTCTCACAACATAAACTTTCTACGAGATTAAGTTATAAAAAATTGATCTTTAGACATCAAGTACTCATCAAGGGAAAATCAAAATTATCTAACCTTAAGAAGAAAATGATCAAGTAACCATCCATCGAGCAATATACCCACACAAACGTAACCTCTAACAACATTGTTGAAATGCTAGATTAGTAGTTGCGATTGTAGATACCTTAAGAACGGTATAACTAGACTCAATGGTCCTCACATTCAATCACACAAAATCGTAACATGACTTCGACAACTAGATGAATATTAAAATTGTCATACAATTATAAATACACTTGGTAGCTCTTCTATAAGCTCTCAAAAGTAAGGTGATATATGTAGAACCAACGGAATATTTCACAGCTCCAAGACGACACCGAATGAATCATCTGAGATAACCAACTCTTCCCAACATCCTATCCCACCAATAGGACATCGCAGGATCAGTACACCCAATCCACCACTAAGGATCCACCCACAAAAGTGAAAACATGTGTGGGCACAACTAGTGAATCATACTCCAAATCATGTCCAGGACAAAATAGGTGGTCACATAAGAATGTACAGAACCAAGATTGAATAACACTAAATGCTTCCTCTAAAGAGCCCAGATTAAATATTTACATTCAGTTGACTCCATTGAAGCTAACACTCTTAATATTAACATACATAATAACTACACTGTCCATTTACCTTACTCTCAAACTATCACTCGAATAAAAATCTTCTTAGCAAACACATTGTCACCTCTAAAAGTTTTAAACCATGACTCCCTCTATTTCCATTTAAACATCCCATGATAGATTCGAGTTTCACCCAAGGCTGATAGAACTAATTTTGTTTAATCACTTATTTTTTCTTTTTTAACTCTTTTATATATATAAAGTTGGATATGTAAATGATGATGTGACATTTCTTAGAAGTTAAGATTACTATTTATCTAATTTCTCCATTTTTTGAGTTCTTTTGTCATACTAAATACAATATGTTTTATTATAATTACATTCAATATAGTAAACAACATGTTTTAGGAATTAAAACAAAATTATCATTTCAGAAAAATAAATGTTAAATTATAATTTATTATGATTAAGGAAAAATAAAGATATTATTTCAATATCCCATAACCACATTCAATACATTAGAAATTAATTGGATATAACTGTAAATGGAAAATGAATCACGATTTAAGGAAAATAAATGTTTGCAATACCATAATAATTAAGGAGAGAGTAAGATATTATCTTAATATCCTAATTCGGAACTTTTAATCTACTACTCAATTAAAAATAGAATGCATTTAATAACATCAAAAAGTTATTAGTTTAATATTTTTTCTCATTGTACTAATTCAATTCAATCAAACTTAATTTTAAAGATAAAATAACAGCTTCATTTTAATTGTTGTCAATATATTTGAAAAAATTATTGTGAAAAGGCTTTTCTTGCACCTTATTTTAATTTTCATATACTATTATTATTTTTTCTGTCATTTTTCAATGAATTTTATTTCAATTTAAAATTTAATGTTTATTCTTAAAACTCTGACGGTACAAATGAAGGTGGAGTAAAATATAATAAATGATGATTCTTTTACTAAATAAGAAGATATAACGAAATTGAAAGGGTGACGTTTTTTTTTTTTTGTAAATGGATAGGAAATTCTATTAAGGTATCTTTATGTCATTATTCAATATATTTTTAATATAAATTTCATTTGTTGATGCATTTGTTTAGTACTCCCTCTGTCCCTAATTACTTGTTTACTTTTCCTTTTATAGTTGTCTCTAATTACTTGTCCATTTTGACAAATCAAGAAAGAATATTTTTTTACCTATTATACCCTCAATTAAATGAGCAATTACTTTGAAAATTGCAGAACTTTTCATCTACTTCATAATTAATAGGGGTAAAATGATAAACTGACTATGTCATTAATTGATTTCTTAATAAATGCGTAAATTTAAAAGTGGAGAAGTAATTAGGGACAGAGAGAGTATTACAGTCTTATTTGACATTATGAGATATTTCTTAGACATTTAAGGAGAATGGTAGACCGAAATATATATTATATATTAAAGGATGAACTTCATGCAATGGAAGAATTTGTTATTAGCAAATATATTTTAACTTATTTGATAAAAAATATATTCTTCCTCATTTAATAGATGTAAAATTTGTGAAGATTTATTTTTTTTCACAATCTTCATATTATTAAGACAAATAATAATATTACAATTAAACAACAAAGTAAATATAAAATTAAAAAAATTTATTTAATTTAAATGATCGCGCGAAGTGCGGCCAAGTTCTCTAATTTAAAACAAAAAAGTAAAATTTAAATGGGTCTACTATAGAATTCCTAGAAATCCAACTTGAAAAATTATGCTAAAAATGGAAAATAAAAAGTGAAATAAATTTAATTGAGAGTTATCCTTCGTCTGTCCCATTTTATGTGAGACTTTTTATTTTTCGAGAATCAAATAGTTTAAGTTTAACCATAAATTTGCGTATGATATCTTCATTTTTTTTTAAAAATTTGGACAAATTAGATAAATAGTAATGTTAGCTTCTAAGAAATGTGACATCATCATTTACATATCCAACTTTTATATATATAAAAAAAGAGTCAAAAAAGAAAAAATAAGTGATTTAAGAAAATTATATAAATAACATTAATGATGAGATGAAGATTAAGAAAAAACGTCAAATAAATTAGTTGTATCGATGATGATAAAAGTTAAATAAATCATTTTTTCTATTATTTAAATTTTTAACATAAAATTTCCAATGTTTTAAAATTAAAAAATAAATGTTAAAAAATTTTAAAAAAAATGGAGGCAATAATTATTTTATTAAAGAAAAATATGTGTAGAAAAAGTAGAAGTAGATGAAGCCAAATGAGTAATAATAATAATTCTAATAAGGACTAATGAGTAATAATAATAATTCTAATAAGGACTAATGAGTAATAATAATAATTGCAATGTTAGTCCTTGGTGTTAGTCCTTCTATTAATGTACAATTGTTTTTGCACATTGTACAACTAATTAATGCAGTGAAAAGTTAATGTACAAAATTGTATGCATGTTGTACAAGAGTATTAATGCAATGTTGGTCCTTTCCAACTCTCACTTCTAAATAAGAGTAATCTAAATAAGAGTAATATAAATAAATAAGAAAATATAACAATACTACTTATTATCAAATTGAGTGAAAGTATTGAACTTACTTTGAAAAATAATAATAACTAATCATCCCATCCATGTTACTTCTCCAAATTTATTGATAATCTATCAAATCAAATGAATTATTCATATGTTTTCCAGTTAAAATTTTAATTCAATCATTTTACAAAATTAAATGAGAAAAAGCTAAATTAATAATTAAAATTGCGTGATAGAAAATTTTCAAATTCCCGCCGAAATTTAAGTCCTTTTATATTCATCTCTTGGTCTTCATTCTCCATTCACTCTTTCTTCAGCTGCAGTTTTTGATTTTTATGTTCCGTGGGAAAGTATGATAATAATTTATGTACTTAAGATAAATCTCTCTTTTCTTATTGCTTCATGAATTATACTTGTCCTTCTTTCCTGTCTACGATTGCCCTCATTATGTTGCAAATTGTTATATAACATGTTATCTGAATCAACTTATATATGATTGGCTTCTTTTAAATATGTTCTAATTCTAATTCGACATTAGAAGTATATGTTTGTACTTATTCCTATTGAGAATTTTTTATGTTTATTATTAATAAAAAGCCACTAAATCACTGTCTAGTGGTATAAATTTGCTATAAAAAAAAGACATTAGAAGTGTATGTTAGCTAGCTTAAAGCTGAATTCAAAGTGGTCCTTAAGAAAATTATTCTCATTAAATATCTAAGATAATGAAATATATCCTTTCAGGATAGAATAATTTTTAAAAAATTAAATCCAAAATCAAAATCAAGAAAAAATTGAGTTAATTTGACATTTGAATTGATTTGTAATTGTCACGATCCAACCTACCGGGCCGTGCGGGCACCTACATACTAACACCTAAGTAGGAGAACCTATTGAAGACTAGCATAAAAAAGCAGAATTGTGTTAGCATTAGGAGCATGTATTGCATTAGGAGTGTAAGTGTTGTTATGTATTACTAATAAGAGTTAACTTACAAAGTAGAATTCAAATAGAACTCTCCTATATTGTAACCTGCCAACAACCTATATAATGAGGTATTGTGCAGTAGTTTCAGATATGAAATATATCAATAATACTAAGCTTTTCTTTTCCTTTCTGTTCTGTGTTTTCTTCATGGTATCAGAGCAGGCAAGGGTCCTGAGATTGAATCTCACTGCCACCCAAATCAAAAAGAATTTTCACGTGCTTGGCCTATGAAAAAAATCAGGCCCGCACGTGAGGGGCGTGTTGAGAATATAATCAAATAATAAAAGTGTGATCTCTCTAACAACTTAAGCTTTTAGATGAGATGGTCACACACTTTAACAGAACCCTCACATCCCAATAGTCAAAACATGCGGAAAGTTAAGAAAGAGGACGAATAAAAGAAAATTATGTAATATATTTATAAAACAAGAGTTTTTAAAACGACTTAGAGTTAAGACTTGTAAAGTAATTAACACTCATAGTGATCTAGTCTAAGCAGGTACAAGAGCTACTAAGAGTACAACATGACATAAAAATGCAAAGACACAGCTCCTACCATACAGAGAGAAAAATAGAAGTTGTTGGAGAATTTTTCGTCTTCACCCAATGAAACATCACCGACCCTGCATCCAGATCCAGACTATGCCAAAAAGGCATAGCAAGAATAGTATCAGTACAAAACCACACATACTGGTAGGCATCATCGGTCAACCCGACGCCTACCGCATAATATAAGAATTCAACTAGCAAGAACATGCAATAAAACCACTCGCTTCTTCACCTTTAACCTCTCTCAAATACCTCAAAATTACACTAGTACCCTTACTACCAACCACCGCCTCAGTCTACCAACTTACTAGGTTCTTGATCATAGTCTAACCGTTCTAACTCATAGAAGGGTCCACCATTTCAACTACCCACATTCCGACTAACCACACACGACATACCCTTGCCTTCTCTTCATCTTACCAGTCCCTGCCATATGACACCTTTTATCAAGACCTCTCAACTACCAACCACAAATTCCTTACTTTCACAGTGAAATCTACCTAAGTATTTTCATTGTGTACACTACCTTCACTTCTCACCCTTGCAGCACACATACAATCTTTTCTCTCAACATTAACGCACACATACAATCTTTTCTCTCAACATTAACACTTTTGAACCATTGGCCCTTCCATGTTGTTTCAACAACGAGATACCTAACGAGTTAAATCAACATAGTAGAACAACATATATAGGTCATCATAATCATTTAACCCTTCAGGAGAAATACCACTTCAATTATCACTTAAGAACACGTACAACATCATAATTCTCAGGATATACAATTATGTCAAGTCATGGTCCTCTCATGGAACCCACATCCAAACTATTAGTGTATCGGTGCGTGGTATCTGTTCTAAGTTAGTGTGTCAGATCGTGAATATTTATGCCGATACGTGTTAATCGATCCCATGTTAGTGTGTCGAAATGCAACACCCAATCCAATCAACAATCCACAACCAAAATCACAATGTATATTCCTACCTTCATACAATCAAGTCATGATTCATGGCATACCTCATTTAATTATCCTCATATACGATTAGTGTGATCAATAATGCAACATTCGCATACATACAAGCATTATAACGAAATAATTACTACCTACATCACACTAATATAGATTCACAACATCACAATGAAACATTCATCAATGCACATTACCGAAATAATAACTCGACCGTATCTAGCCTTAGTTCATCGTCTAAGGCTTCTTCCTATGCTCTAAGTCACCTTCTACTCGATGCACGAAGGCCTATGTATAATTCTTGCCGTTGATTAACATCATACTATACAGTGAGCACATATTTATAACTATTCAATTAATAAACCTAGCCTACCTGACGCCAAGATGCTGCACGAAATTATAGCTCAAATTCGATTTTCGGGTGACAAGATGGTGAAATTGGCCAAGAATCCACAAGTCATTGATCTCCTTACGTCGAAACTCTCTTCCTCCTTCTTTCCCCAGCCCAGGGAAGCTTTTGGAGGGTTTCTGGGGGTGATTTACGTCTAATTTAGGTGTTTTTGGAAAAAGGAGAAAATAAGATTTCGTATTATTTACATTCTACCTCGCCCAACCCGCTCTGGCGGCAACTTACCCTGTCGTGTCGCCACCGCCCTAGCAGCATTTGTCTCGCCCTGGAGGGACAGTGACCCAGTATTTTCCTGAAGTTTTGCTTTTCCTAAGTAATGATGGTTCGGATCATTACAGTAATCAAATAAGACACCCGTGAATTTGGAGTGTGTAATTGGGATTTCGAGTATAGGTTGGGAGGGCTTTAGCCATTTTCTCTTTTCTATACAACAAAATTATACTATAGTTAACTGTTTTTTAATATTGTTGACATGAGTATCCAAAATCATAATGTTTGTTTTAGTTTGACTTATTTTTAAATATAAACAAGTAAAAGAAATAAAGATACTTCTTATTATTACATAAAGTATTGGAAATTTACTTTGAAAAATAATATTAGTAATTAACTAGAGCTATCAAAAAGGGTCGGCCCAAGCCTCGTGGGCCAAGGAATTTGATGGGCTAGGGCAGGCTGGCCGTTCATTCAAAAGAGCATGAAAATGCTCAACCCAACCCAACCCTAGAAGGGCCGAGGGTTGGGGTGGGCCAACCTTTTTTTTTTCTTTTCAAACTTATAATTCTATAACATCAAGAAAATGAGAAGATTTTCAAATCAAATATGGCAAACAATGGTGTTGCTTTAATAACAATAGCAAAAAGTCTAGTGTAATTAGCATGTATCTCGCATACCAGATACACGAGCGAGATAAAAGAGTGACAAGCAAGATTGGAGGGAGGCGAGGGCACGAGATTTGTCTATGCATCCTAGATAGATGCGAATCTACTTGGAATATCTAGAATAGATTAACCTAATTATGAGTCCATAGATTCCGAGATACATGTATCTGGACGTACCAAAATCTGGTAAGATTCATAATATTACAACATAGCGTGTAGTTAAGTAATTAGATTACATACTAGTGAGATTATTGTAAATTACTCTTAAATAAAATTTTTTATCCAATGGGTCGACCCTGACCCCGCCCTGATCAAGCCTCAAGGGCCAATGACTTATAAGCCCAAGTGTTAAATGGGCTTGAAAAATCCTATCTCAACCCTACCCCAATAACGGGTTGGATTGGGCCAGCCCCATGGGCTAAGCTCGTTTTGGTGGCTCTATAAATAACAATCTAATCTGCATTACCTCTCCAAATTTATAGATAATCAATCAAATCTGATAAATTATTCATATAATTCTTTGTTTTTATTTCTGATTCAATCTTTTGAAGAGTTCAATGAATTTTGAAGCTTGCATAACAAAAAAGAGAAATATTAACAATTTTAGACAATATGAAATTTTTTTAACGTCATCCTCCAATCTGTCTAAATACAATAAAATACAACATATTATACGTTACGTTAAGATTGAGAGAAAGTCAAGTTAGTTGTCAAGGTATGAGGGAGTAGTTAGTAATCAAGGTATGAGGGAGTAAATGTGACTTTATCACTAATGGCGGAGAGAAACATCAGAAGTTAACTTCCACCAAATTATAGGTCAGATAAAATAGAAAGAAATTATAGAATTTTAGTACATGATTTCAATGTGTTGGGGAAATAATTGAAATTTCACAATAATAATATAACTTATTATTAACAAAAATTAGTCCTAAAAGTAAGATGAAAATTACTACAATGATATATAATAATAGTGCATAAAATTAATACTTGAGTCGTGCTGAGCACTATCCTAAAAAACTATTTCAACGATATGAAATATTTCCAGAGGATTAAACAAGCACTTTCCTATCTTAACTAGAGAATATATGAATCAACAAATTAATTAACATCAACATGTTATTAGGGGATATAAAATAACAAAACCAAAATAATTAAATAACTTAAAAGAAAGAAAATTAAAGAGAGGGGCAAGACGACTTGTTGGCAAGGATCAGAGAAACATTATTTTCCTCTTCATTTCTTCAATGGTAACATGCATATTTATAGGCCAACAAATTGCCTTTCATCTTGACTAGTGTCAAGTGCATGAAATGCTATTGCCAAGTGTAAGGACATTTGTTCTTTGAAGACATTTAAGTGCCAACACTTTCTTCCATTTTGCCAACTCTCCAAGTAACTTTTTGTATACACCTTAATTACTTTGGTGTTGTAAATACACTATAAAAAATAAATTCATTTGAAATAGATATTTACTTACAATCTCTCATTTATTTCAAAAGAATTTTTATGAAAATATATAACTTGTTGGATTTTCAAGACAAAATGCAATAAGTTTGGTGTCTTTCAAACTATGAACCAAACTTAGATTGATAAAATTTAATTTAAAGATTTACTGGTGAGATATAATATTTCTATAAATCAATAATTCTTATTGTAAATCAGAGGCTTTACCAATCACATTTTGACCACAATAATTTTGCTATTCAACGCGGTTTTGCGCCAATAGGCCATGTGCGTGCCTGGTATTCATGAGAGCTCTAGAGACTAGGCCAAAGTCTCATAGGAGCGGCCACACTCTACTTCTCATATAGGTGAATTCATCAACAATATACAACTTTAAATACACCTTCCTTAATTAAGGACTATGAATTCATTAAAAGTTAATAACTCATCCCTCATTTTTAGTAGCAGTTCAAACATTCTCAGTTAGTGCGCAGAGTCAATATTGACTTGTTATTACCCATATGAACCTACTTCATGGGATCTCCAATCACATAGGTTGGGTTATCATCTCTGTTTTATTTGGAAAATATATTTTAGACTGGTTTAAGAGTCGCCACTTAATTTTTTAAGAAAAATCAAGAAAACTATTCATTTTCACAAGACTAAAACAGAAATCTAGTGAAAACTTGAAAAGGGTTCGAGGTTCTTATTAACATTCTAGGAAGGTTTTAAAAGCACCTAGAATGTCCGCTAATGCGGTTATTCGACAATTAATTTATTTGGCTAAAATAATTTAACTTAATTTGATTTGAACAATTTTTATAGTTAGAACCATTTTAAAGGGGAAAAAAGGGAAATATTTAAATATCATCTAAGGAAGCTATCTGATAAAATTATTTTCTTTAAATCTTGTTAAGAGATGGCTAATTTAGTTAATTTTCTTTTAAAGCGAAAATGGACGTCTTTCGGGGGTTTAAATTTACCAACCTTAAAATCAACGGCAAATACTAACAAGTAAATAAACATAGTAAGACAAAGAGGTAAAGAGATTTGGGCCCAAGTATGGTTTTTCTGTCCGCCTGGACCAGCACTTGGGCCCATTTTCCCTTTGAGCCTTTGGCCCATTTACGTCACATGCACCTGTCCTAAACTAATGTGAAAGGAATATATCATTTCCTTTGGGCCTCAGGTCCAATTTTTCCACCTGTCCTAAATTCTAACAAGAATATTGATAAATAAAATGACTAAGGGCTTAGGCCCAAAATACAAAATACATCTCTTTGGAATTAAGTGTGGGCCTTTGGCCCAAAATTTTTACTTTCTCGATCTGTCACATATTCTTTCAACTCTGAGACCTGTTTGTCAATTTTTAGATGGCTGACTCGATGGAGGAGGAATTTGGGCCTTTATGGCTCTCACGAAATATGGGATAAGAAAATAGGAGTTCGTGGCGAACTCGGATAGATTTACACATGCAAAACAAAAATAAGAATGAGATTAGTGCCCAATAATGACATTTTCAAACTATAGCTTAACGATGATTAACCATTCCCAAAATAATAAATGTATCGAAGGAAATTACAACTTAACACCTTAGCTAAAGAAAATAAATAAATAGATTGAGTAAGAGGAGGCAATTGATACCACTAATTTTTTTCCCAAAAGCACACATAATAGATAAGCAATAACACTCAAAAATAAAATAAAATGCAGCAATCTCAGAAAATAAAATAATAATGATGCATGGACAACTATATAAATATTTTAAGCAATTCAAGTTGGCAGCCATTTTTAAACGCATTTAAGCATTTAAAACCCATAAATGATCCTGACACTTATTCCCTAAATTTACTTCCTTGAATATTAACCATAACAGTAGTACCGAAAGAAACATAGACAAAAACGTATACAAAAAGGACTTTTATGAACACCAATTTTTATCGAAAAAAGTTGAATACCGAACCAAGAGACATATGAAATAATGCCTTATCCTAAGATTTCCAATTTTTTAAAAAAGATAAGCCATGACCAACTAATGACTAAACGACATTTAATAAACCTTGCATACCTAACAAGGATCCAACAATGAGTATTAAAAGGGTAAACACTCTGATAATAGTGATCAGCAAAAATGCAAATGGGTCAAAGCATACTTCTCCTAACATGAATGGATACCACCAAACTCAAAAATGAAACTACATGAGGTTAAGAAGAGCTAAAAATCCCAGAAAGCAGCCCGCAATAAATAAAAAAAAATTCAGCTTATCATAACAAAGTAATACACATAAACAATCATTTTTCTCCTTAACCAACATGGAACTCTAAATGAAATAGAGAAGACACATATCATGCTTTCTTATTCAGCTAGAGGGACAACAACCAATGCTATAGAAATTACATGCTTCAAACATGAACAAACTAACCAATAATAATAACAAATTAAGGCCAGAAAATATGTAATATGCAAACCAGAAGCTAGTGGTCAACCCCGAGCTATTAGCGAGTTAAGAGAACAATATCACTTCTTCCATATTCTTGACAAAGGGGAAACATCGACAAAGGGATGGAGCATATAAAAATCTGAAGTAGGAATCGATCCTATGGACAAGAGTGAGTTCAAAACGGTTTTACGAATATATCAAGAATAAAAGTGAGCTCAACTCTATCGGAACTTACAACTAACGATCAGTTTTATAGAGCTCAAATCAACAAGAAAAATACATTCAATGAACATGACTTCCCAACAGAACATTTGAGCAAGGTGATGCTAAATATGGGTCAACCCATTCCAAGAACATAAGTGAGAATATTCAAGAATAATTTAAACACTCATATTCAAATTAAAACAGGCTCTCATCCATGAATATTTCAATCAAAACAAGAGAGAACAAAACAAAACCAAAGAAACTGATTCATCACACAACACTTAAATTCGAACAAAACGCGAAGAGGGAAGTGATATTACCTTTCTCGAAGCAGCGGAACTGGGATGACGAGCTATTTGAGAACCTTCCAAACCACAAACAAAGACTCCGATGACCAAAACCGGAAACAGGCGAAGGCAAGGACTGAACTGAAATCTGGGTTCTCGGTCTTTCTATGGTTTTAGGAACTATCTAATTCGAGTATATTTATTCCTATCTTAAATTAGTTGATTCTCAATCTTTTCCCAATATCTTTTCCAACTATTTCTCTCTAACACTGATTTTTCCCCCTATATTTTTGTAGGTATTTTTATAGCTGTTTCTTACTATGGTTGCTCTCTGTATATCTGTTTTAAAAAAAAATGTGTCAACTAAAGATCTCCAAATTTCACAAACCTATCTCTCCAATCTTTTTTTTTTATCCCCCCCCCTTCAAAACTAAATGCCAAGAGAGCTTTTATACCAGTAAATTAGGGTAGAAAGAGGGGGAAATCCGGATGGAATTTTGGCATTCAAAATTTGAAATCGAAATCCTTTCGCCCTTTTGGACAAACATCTTTTTTTGAGGTTTTCAACCCATTCCGAAAGAGGAAAGGGGAGAAAACGTGCTTGTTGCCTGCTGCTGTACGAATTCTGGGTTTCTTGTCGTTGAGTCGCTAGAGGAGAAATACGTTGGGAGATGGTGTCGCTTCTGTTGGGAATTTAGGTTGTTCTGGGTCTCTTTGCTGAACAGAAAATGGGCCGCCGGGTAAGGGAGAAAAGAGTGGGCTGGGCAGTGATATTTTCTGGTGGGCTGCTGCTGATGGGATATGGAATTGAAGAAATTGGGTTGAGTTTCTTTTATTATGGAACGACTGAAGGGAATAAATAAAATACAAAAAGGCCCAACATTTGGGTCTTTTGTATGGGTTAAGGGTACAATTAGATCGGTTAGATTTCGGAATTTTAAGAAATAGCCAAATTGAATTAATACTTTTAACCGAAATGAATTTAGTGGGTAATTCGGCTAAAAATTAAATAAGGCGAATCAATAACAAATTAATTAGCGAGCTTCTTAATCCTAACGGAAAAAAATAATTAACTTAATAAAAGTAACTAATTCAACAACATAGCTATAATTTACACTAAACTAGATTAATAAAGCGTTTAGCGTTAAAATAATAATAGTGATAATAATAATAGTAATAATAAAATCTTCTTCGAGATGGTTTTCAAGTGTTTATAAAATATATTAGTTACATACGTAAAATATAAAACATATATATCATTAAAATATTATAAAAGTGAATAAAATTCTTAAAATATCTTGAAACATTAGTTTGAATTTTCTATAAAATTAGTTATTTTAAATCGTTTGGAATTAAGGAAGCTTGCAAATTAATTCTTATTGTGGAGGGTCAAAATTAGGTGTCAACAACTGTCCCTCATTTTACTCGGATTGATGCAAGAAATTCGAGGAAAATGAAATTGACAAGTCCAATTTTGACCGACCACATCTTCATCCATTAGGAGAGGGATTTGGTACGGACTTTAGGAATTATGGCCGAACCTTGGAGGTGCGTTTCCTACATATCTCAGGCTATATGAGAATTCAGGCCACTTGTAGTTCGATACGCTTGATTTACCGCACGATTCTGAAAGAATTCAAAATTTATTCCGATATCGAATTATGAAGAGATCGGAATGCTTGGGAATAAGATTTGAGAGTGAATGTTGGAACACAGCCGAGTTTTCAGCATTGATCCCGCCTACATATTCCTCAACTTAGGAAATCAGGCTACTTGTAGTTCGACTCTATCGGTTAAAAAGGAAATCTATTACGCAAGATATCCTTTGGTTCTGGAGGAGTGACAAGTAAGTCGAGTATGAAAAAGAGGCTTGCAACCTCTTAGACATGAATGTGGTGCACTTCACATCCATAATTAAGAACTTACACGGACATAATTTCCAAAGCTCTTGGTGCATTGTCACTCGGATTGGAAAGCCGCTTCCGGTAGAGGCCAAACCTAAGAAAAACCAACATGCCTTCTAATAGGGGTGCAGTTTGATTGTGGTGAAAGTCGCTCCTCTGCTCGCGTCCTAAGAGTTTGACACTCCTCTTTGGACTATGTCCCAGTTCGCCGCTAAGAAAAAGTTCCACGTTGTGCTGCATCCTTTTTGATGTCGTCCGCACCTGTGGTTTGTTTTGAGAATTCATCCTCTTGGATGCTCTCGACAAAGACTAAGATAAACTCATTAGCATAAAAAATGCAATTCAAATGGGAGACAGTGTCTTCTACCGTGTTGACACTTAATTGTTCTCTTTGAATATTTGACATCAACTCTATCGGGTTTGACGTGAAGCAAATAAAGTTTGTGTCTCATATTTGCAATATGATCTTCAATGTACTCTTCCTTTGATGTCAAAGTAATAAAATAAGTTGATGTAAATATGTTGACAGTTCTCTTGACGTCGTTGTTGATAATTCTCTTGATGTCATTTTGTAAAGAAAAAATGATGCAGTCGATGTTGATTTTCTTGTGATGGGTAAATTTTCTCTTGCAATGCATAACTTCTTTTCCGCGATGCATGAATCCTTCTCTTGCTATGCATGAATCTCTTTCCCGCGATGCATGGCATTTTCTCTTGCTATGCATGGTTGCTTCTTCTTGCTATGCATAAATCTCTTTCCCGCGATGCATGACTTCTTTATCTTGCAATGCATGACTTTTCCCGCGATGCATGAATACTTCTCTTGCTATGCATGGTTCTCTTTCCCGCGATGCATGAATCCTTCACTTGCTATGCACGAATCTCTTTCCCGCGATGCATGACTTTTCTCTTGCTATGCATGGATTTCCTCTTGTTATGCATGGTTTCTTCTTCCCGCGATGCATGACTTTTCTCTTGCTATGCATAGATTTCCTCTAGTTATGCATGGTTTCTTCTTCCCGCGATGCATGATTTCTTTTGATGATGCCTCCCTGACACCAAATGAAGATAATGCTTCACCGAGCAACATATGTGATCTTCTGGGTATCTTCTGGAACGGTGGTATCGTCTCAATCAACAATATAAATAAAAATGACCCTCGGAGTAGTGGTGTCATCTCATTTGACAATAAGATATAAATGATTTTCCGGGTAGTGATATCGTCTCAATCGACAATATAAATAAAAATGACTCTCGGAGTAGTGGTATCATCTCATTTGACAATACGATATAAATGACTCTCCGGGTAGTGATATCGTCTCAATCGATAATATAAATAAAAATGACCCTCGGAGTAGCGGTATCATCTCATTTGACAATACGATATAAATGACTCTCCGGGTAGTGGTATCGTCTCATTCGACAATACAATATAAATAACCTTCAGGGTAAGAATATTATCATATCTGATAATATAATGCAGATAAATATCTTCCAGGTATCTTTAGTTGCTGGAAAATAATAATATTTCTCTCTTCAAGGTTTTCATTTGTCCCATCTCCGAACATAATTGCATGTTCGTTAAGAACCTTGTCTTGCTGAAAATTTGAATAAATTAATGCTACTCATATTCCCAATTCTTGGTATAAGAAGCATGAAATATTTCCTGCATCCACAGAAAAGTTGTCAATTTGGGGAGCTCTTCGCCCTTTTGACTTCTCCATATTCATTGAATGGAAGAATATGCCGATCTTGAGGCAAACCTATAGACCTGCATACACAGAAAAATTGTTAGTTTTTAAAAAAATGAACTGATCTGTGTTGATCTCTTCGGTTGTCTGCTCCTTGTCTTGCTATCTCCGGTTGATTTATTCAATCTTTCGCTTCTTGATAGATAAGACAAAACATTTTTTATGTAAAAATAATTGAAACATGTAGGAAAAGTTTTAAGAAAAAATAGATTTTCAAAAAGTAGCATTTGAAAAATGTCACTACCAAGTGTCATGTCACGCCAAACTTAGTGGACGCCATTTGGAGTTGATGTTTTGGGATCTATCTGATTACTCGTTGGGGAGTATTCGAAGTTGTTCTAAACTGCCGACAGACCCGGTTGAAATTTTGAGGCCATCTCAAAATTTCTGTCCCAGTTAACTGTCTTGGTTTGTCTTCAGTCGTTGGCAAGCAAATCACGGAATTTTTGAGATATTCTCAAAAATTCTGTCCCAATTGCAAATCTCAAAGTGACTTTAGTCTTGACTTTGTTGGAAAGATCTTTTCCTCGAGAATTTTTGAGTCCCTCTCAAAAGTTCTGTCCCAGTTTCTATTGTGAAGAGAAATAGAAATCCTTACGGGAAATATGACCGAGCCCTTGTGGCGCCTACGTATCCCGTTGAGGCAGGAATCAGGTCAAACGTAGTTCCTCTTAAGGATTAGCAAAAATAAGAATTTTACAAAGAAACTGACCGAGGCCGACATAGGCCGCCTACGTATCTCATTCTTGAGAATTCAGGTCAAACGTAGTTCAAATACAAAGAATATTAAAAAGGGATAAATTAGTGACCGAGGCCGACATAGGCCGCCTACGTATCTCATTCTTGAGAATTCTGGTCAGACGTAGTTCATTACATAGGGATAAATTCTAAACAAAGCAATTACAAGCAAATAGAACGATTACAAGGAAATGACAGAAAATACAAACATAAACTTCACACATAATATCTCTTGACTGCATCTGAGTTGATCGGTTTCGGCCATTCGGTGCCATCCATCTCCGACAGGATCAAGGCACCTCCAGATAACACTTTGCGAACCATGTAGGGTCCTTGCCAATTTGGTGCAAATTTCCCTTTGTACTCATCCTGATGAGGGAAAATGCGTTTGAGGACCAACTGACCAACCTCAAACATTCTGGCTCTTACTTTCTTGTGGAAAGCACGAATCATTCTCTGTCGATATAGTTGTCCATGACAAACAGCAACCATTCTCTTCTCATCAATTAATATTAACTGATCGATTCTCTTGCGAACCCATTCAGCATCACTCAACTCAGCTTCTTGGGTGATCCTTAATGAAGGTATTTCAACTTCTGCAAGTATAATTGCTTCTGTTCCATATACTAGCAAATATGGAGTAGCTCCAACTGATGTTCTGACGGTCGTTCGGTAACCCAACAAAGCATATGGCAACATCTCGTGCCAACCTCTGCGATTATCAATCATTTTTCTCAAAATCTTCTTTATGTTCTTGTTGGCGGCTTCTACAGCTCCATTCATTTGGGGACGATAGGAAGTTGAGTTTCGGTGAGTAATCTTGACATGTTCACATATCTCTCTCATCAAGTGACTGTTAAGATTCGCTCCATTATCAGTAATGATGGATTCTAGTACTCCAAACCTACATATCAGGTTGTTGCGAACAAAATCAGATACAATTTTCTTGGTTACCGATTTGTATGAAGCTGCTTCTACCCACTTGGTGAAATAGTCAATGGCAACCAAAATGAATCTGTGTCCGTTAGAGGCAGCTGGCTCTATTGGACCAATGACGTCCATGCCCCAAGCTACAAATGGCCAAGGTGAACTCATAGCATTGAGCTCATGAGGCGGTACTCGAATCAAATCACCATGCACTTGACATTTATGACATTTTTGCACGAATTTGCAACAATCGTGTTCCATAGTCATCCAAAAATAACCGGCTCGGAGGATCTTCCTCGCCAAAGTGAGCCCATTCATATGAGTACCACAAACTCCGGCATGTATCTGGTCTAGAAGTTTTGCAGCTTCATTAGCATCAACGCATCTGAGAAGACCTAAATCTGGAGTCCTCCTGTAAAAGATTTCTCCACTTGCAAAGAAATTGAGGGCCATGCGGCGTATCGACTTCTTTTGGTTGAACGTTGCATTCTCAGGATAAGTCCTGTCCTCTAAATACTTCTTGATGTCAAAATACCAAGGCAAACCATCTGGTTCCGCTTCGACGTGTGAACAATGAACAGGTTGTTCTTTTACCTCTATATCCACTGGATCAATATAACTTGTATCTGGATGCTTAATCATTGGCGCGATGGTGGCAAGAGCATCGGCCAACTCATTCTGTGTCCTGGGAGTGTGTTTAAACTCAATCTTGCGAAATCTCTTGCACAACTTCTGTATATACCGCACATACGGTGTGATCTTTGGATTTTTCACGACCCATTCCCCTTGAACCTGATGAATCAGCAAATCTGAATCTCCATTAACCAGCAACTCGTGAACATTCATATCAATTGCCATCTTCAGACCGAGAATGCAAGCTTCATACTCAGCCATGTTGTTCGTGCATTCAAATCGGAGTTTAGCCGCCATAGGATAGTGCTGACCGGTTTCTGATACTAAGACCGCTCCGATTCCTTTCCCTTGATGATTTGCCGCTCCATCGAAGAATACTCTCCATCCGGGGTACGCTTCAGAAATATCTTCGCCCACGAATGAAACTTCCTCGTCAGTAAAATAATTCTTGAGCGGTTCATACTCCTCATCAACTGGATTCTCTGCAAGATGATCGGCTAAGGCCTGTGCCTTTATCGCCTTCTGAGTCACGTACACAATGTCAAACTCACTCAAAAGCATTTGCCATTTAGCTAGCTTTCCAGTCGGCATTGCTTTTCTGGAAAATATACTTCAATGGATCCATCCTGAAATAAGGTATGTGGTATAAGAAGACAAATAATGTCTTAACTTCTGAGCAATCCAGGTCAAAGCACAACATGTCCTCTCCAACAGAGTGTAACGAGCCTCGTAGGGAGTGAATTTTTTGCTCAAGTAATAGATGGCTCGCATCCCCAATGCATTATCTGAGACAGACAAATATAACAATAACGGACTCCCTTCTCGCGGAGGGACCAACACTTGTGGATTGGACAAATAGTTCTTGATAGCATCAAAAGCCGTTTGACATTCTCCGGTCCACTTGGTCGAGGCATCTTTTTTCAATAACTTAAAGATAGGCTCACACCACCACAGTGGATTGAGCTATGAACCGACTGATGTAGTTCAAACCTTTCCAAAAAATTCATCACCTCTTTCTTGGGTCTTTGGAGGAGGTAATTCTTGGATCGCCTTGATCTTGGAAGGGTCAAGCTCAATGCCTCTTCTACTGACTATAAATCCCAACAACTTGCCAGCTGGCACTCCAAATGCACATTTGGCGGGATTTAACTTCAAATTGTATCGACGCAAAGCGATCAAAGAATTTCCTCAAGTGAGTTAAGTGATCCAACTCTCACGAGACTTGATTATGACATCATCTACATACACCTCGATCTCCTTGTTGAATCATATCGTGAAAGATGGTGTCATGGCCCTCATATAAGTAGCACCGGCATTCTTGAGACCAAATGGCATCACGCGATAATGATATACACCTCAAGGCGTGATGAAAGCTGTTTTTTTTGCATCTTCTTCGTCCATCAGGATCTGGTGGTAACCGGCATAACAATCCACAAATGACTGCATCTCATGCTTAGCACAGTTATCAATGAGAATGTGAATATTTGGTAATGGAAAATTATCTTTGGGCTAGCTTTGTTGAGATCTCTGTAATCGACACAAAATTCTTATTTTTCCGTCTTTCTTGGCAACCGGAACAACATTAGCTAACCAAATCGGATATTGCGTAACTTCCACTACTTGGGACTCGATCTTCTTTGTAATCTCCTCTTTGATCTTCAAACTCAACTCAGGCTTGAACTTCCAAGTCTTTTGTTTTACTGGACTGAAATCTGGTTGATCGGCAACTTGTGGGACACCATATTTGTGCTCAGCCCTGGCATGTCTTTATAAGACCAGGCAAATACATCAATGTACTCCCTAAGCAAGCGAACCAGGTCTCTTCCTTGAGCTTCCGTCAAATGGACACTGATTTTTACTTCTTTAACACATTCATCGTCTCCGAGATTCACAGTTTCGATTTCTTCCAAATTTGGCTTATGTTGATTTTCAAATTGTCGAAACTCTTCACAACATGTTCGGGAACCTCATTTTTTTCTTCGTATTCCTCGCACTCATCATCACCTGCCTCATTTTGTTTACTCGGTTCATGACATGACATGACATTGGCAAGTTTTTAAATTATTATTACTGAAATCATAAACAAACAAAGTTAGGAAAGGTAAAATATAAATAGACAAGTAAACCAAATTTCGATAAAAGAGGCTTTCATTTAAATTGAAAGACAAACACAAACTTTGGCCATGGCCGAGGGCCATATTGCCTTTTTAAACATCACAAAGGAATTTAAAAGCTTCAAACAAATAACAGTTGCATAAAGGATGGGTCTCGGGCCTCTTCCGGGACTACCACCGATTTTTAAAACAAACAAAGACACATGTCTTTTATACCCAGATGAGCGGGAAATCAGGAGTGGTATGGATGTCCAGTTCTGCAATTGCTCCTCAGGTTCTGCATCACGGATGCCTGAATGTCCCAGCCTCTTCTTCAATGACTGCATCAATCTCCTCAAAAAGGCCACAGATTCCTTCCCCGAGACCATCATCATTGACATATCCTCGCACCGGAATGACTGGTAAAGATGAGGAATTGGCCTGGCCAATGCTTGATCAACATTCTTGTTCTTCATCTCTACTTCGTCATCTGTTGGGACATATCCTAAACCAAACTTTGCTCTTTTGGCGGGAATTTGGATAGGCTCGACGATTCTTTGGAAATGCTTCCCCAACCCAAAACCTGGTTCGAAAACCATTCTGGAGCATAACAGTAGCAATCATCTTGTACACCGCAGGCATAGGAGGTTGTGGAGCCAAGTCATCACCGGTGGCATTTACCAGCTCCACCGTGTAGAAATCACAACCTCGAGAGATATATCAACGATCGGTGCATACCCATTGGAATGACTCCCTTCACCATAAATGACCAATTCCTGGTCCTTCCAAACAAATTTTCAAGAGTTGGTGAAGGGTAGACGGCACAGCCCCGGCCATATGGATAAACGGTCTTCCCAGAAGCAGGTTGGTAACTAGTGTTGATATCCAACACCTGGAACTCCACATTAAACTCTGCAGGACCCATCTGGATTCCCAAGTTTACTGCCCCTATCGTGTCTCTCTGCACTCCATCGAAAGCTCTCACATTGACCTGGTTTTGTTGAACCTTTCCCAAGTCGAATTTCAGCTGCTTGAGAGTCGAAAGTGGGCAGATATTGAGACCGGATCCATCGTCGACCAAAACACGATTTATAACTTTGTCCGGCATTTGAT